>NC_082712.1:172209001-172316501 GCF_030144855.1 Hypanus sabinus | reverse complement strand
AGATAATTATTAGATTCGGGAATAGCTCTCCCACCAAAATCTGTTTTGTATTCAGTTAAAATAAAAACTGTTTATATTTCCAGGAGCACCATTATTGTATTAATACAAAGACTGAAAATTTGCAAGGAACAGATTGCCTTTGCAGTCCATGTGCTCCCGATAAGTGGATTTGCTTATTTTGAAGGTATACAGCAATATTTTAACAAAAACTACATATACTGTATGAAAAAAATAAAGCATTTTCCAAGCCTTCCCCAAATTTGTTCAAGAGTTTATCCTGGAGGTGGTTGAGTGGAACCAACCTAGAAAGCTATAGATTAAAACACACATATCTATTCAGATTAACTAACTACAGTCAGGGGTGATCAATGCTTCTATACTGTCATGGGAGGGAGGAGAGGAAAATCATCATTGTAAATGTCTTCTTGTTGCTTAAAAACCTGTCCAGTGGTAGTGTGGGTTAGTTAATGTAAACTATTGAGCCTCTATGTAAGGTAATCGTGTGAAGAACAGAGCAAGTACTGGAAGGTGTTTTACATATCCCAGCAAAAAGAAAAATTAGCAAGAGAAAGTATTCACATTCTGAGTTATGTATCACATGTATATCAAAACATATAGTGAAATAGGTTATTTGCATTAACCAGCACACCCAAAGATGTACTGGGGGCAGCCCAACAGAGTCGCCACACATTCTGACACGCCCACCACATTTGACACAACAGTGCTGTAGTTTTAGGACCAACATCTTAGGGACCCAAATTTGTAATTTGTCGATGCACCATAGAAGGTGTCCTATCTGGATGCATCACAGCTTAGTCCAGCAACTGCTCTGCCCATGACTGCAAAAAAACTGCAGAGAGTTGTGGACACAGCTCAACATGTCACAAAACCAGCCTCCCCTCAATAGACACTTCTTACTGCCTCAATAAAGCAACTGTCATAATCAAAGACCCACACACACCCCAGCTGTTCTCTCTTCCAACCCTTCCCATTTGACAGAAGATACAAAATCCTGAAAGCCCAAGGATACATTCTATCCCACTGTTGAGCAGTCCCTGGCACAGTAAGATGGAATCCATTTTGTTATGGCCTTGCACTTTATTGTCTGTCTGTGCTCCACTTTCTCTGTAATTGTTTCACTTTTTTCTGAATTCTGTTATTATTTTCCCTTGTAAAGACATGGAGATTTAAAGATCAGCTTTATTTGTCACACATGCATTGAAACATAGAGTGAAATGTGTCATTTGCATTAACAACCAACATATTCTGAGGATTGTGCTGGGGTCAGCATGCTTTCAGCACCAACCTAACATGCCCAAATCCCTTACCCTAACCATTCAGCTTTGGAATATTGGAGGACACTGGAGAATCCAGAGGAAATCATGGGGGGGGGGGGGGGGTGATGTGCAAACTCCTGTCAGACAGCAGTGGGAATTGAAACCTGATGGATGATTGCTAGCACTGTAAAGTGCTGTGCTATCCCCTACACTGCGCTGCCCCATACAAATCATACAAATTCAATACTCTGTTTTTTTTTAGTTGAGCCCACAAGAGGATCAATCATTCTGGATTTGAGAATGAGAAGCCAAAGTCAGATGTATCAGTGGAGTAAAGGGAACTTTAGAGGCACGAAAGCGGAGTTGGCCAAAATTGATTGGAAAATAACACTGGCAGGGATGATGGCAGAGCAGCAATGGCTGGAATTTCTGGAATCAATTCTGAAGGCACAGGATATATACATCCCAAACAGTATTCTAAAGGAAAGATGTCAGAACTGTGGCTAACAAAAGAACTCAAAGCCAACATAAAAGCCAAAGAGAGGTCATATATTTGGTAGGAAGTTAGAAGATTGAGAAACTTCTAAAAACCAACAAAAGGCAACTAAAAAAGCCATTAAGAAGGTAAAGATGGAATATGAAAGTAAGCTAGCCAAGAATATTAAAGAGAATACCAAAAGTTTCTTCAGATGCATAAAGTGTAAAAGAGAGGCGAGAGTGGTTATCAGACCACTGGTAAATGATATTGGAGGGGTAATAATGGGCGAACAACAAAATAGAGGACAAACTGAATAAGTATTTTGCATCAGTCTTCACTGTGAAGACACTAACGGTACGGTGGAAGTTCCAGGTACAGGGGGCATTAAGTATGTGAAGTTACCATAACTAGACAGAAGGTTCTTGAGAAACTAAAAGGTCTGAAGGTAGATAAGTCATCTGGACCAGATAGTGTACACCCCAGAGTTTTGACAGAGATTGTGGAAGCCATTAGTAATGATCTTTCAAGAATCATTATATTCTGGAATGGAAAATTACGAATGTCATTCCATTCTTCCAGAAAGGAGAGAATCAGAAGAAAGAAAACTATAGGCCAGTTAGTCTGACCTCAGTGGTTGGGAAGATGCTGGAGGTCTCACGGTACTTGGAGGCACATGATAAAATAGGCTGTAGTCAGCATGGTTTCCTCAAGGGAAAATCTTGCCTGACAATTATGTTGGAATTCTTTGAAGAAGTAACAAGCAGGATAGACAAAGGAGAATCAGTTGGTGTTGTGTACTTGGATTTTCAGAAGGCCTTCGACAAGGTGCCACATGAGGCTGCTTAACAAGCTGTGAGCCCATGGTATTACAGGAAAGATTCTAACATGGATAAAGCACTGGCTGATTGGTAGGAGGCAAAGAGTGGGAATAAAGGGAGCCTTTTCTGGTTGGCTGCCAGTGATGTGTTCTACAGGGATCTGTATTTGGATCAATTCTTTTTAAGATATATGTCAGTTATTAGGATGATGGAATTGATGGCGTTGTTGCAAAGTTGGCAGATGGTAAGAAGATAGGCGGAGGGGCAGGTAGTTTTGAGTAAGTAGAGAGGCTACAGAAGGACTTAGATTAGAAGAATGGGCAAAGAAATGGCAGATGGAATACAGTGCCAGGAAGTGTATGGTCATGCACTTTAATAGAAGAACTTAAAGGGGTGATTATTTTCTAAAGGGAGAGAAAATACAAAAAACTGAGATGCAAAGGGACATGGGAGTCCTTGTGCAGGATTCCCTTAAGGTTAATTTATAGGTTGAGTCTGTGGTGAGGAAAGCAAATGCAATATTAGCATTCATTTCAAGAAGACTTGAATATAAAAGCAAGGATGTAATGTTGAAACTTTATAAAGCACTGCTGAGGCCTCACTTGAAGTATCGTGATCAGTTTTGGATCCCTTAGAAAAGATGTGCTGAAACAAGAGAGGGTTCAAAAGGGGTTCACGTAAATTATTCCAGGATTGTTTGGCTTGTTATATGAAAGGCGTCTGATGGCTCTGGGCCTGTATTCACTAGAATTCAGAAGAATGAGGGGTGACCACATTGAAACCTATCACAGGGTGAAAGGCCTTGATAGAGTGGATGTGGAGAGGATGTTTCCTATGGTTGGAGAGTCTTAAGACCAGGGGATACCGCCTCAGAACAGAGGGTGTCCTTTTAGAATGGAGATGAGGAGAAATTTCTTTAGCCAGTGGAGTTGTTTGCCACTGACAGCTGTGGAAGCCAAACTTAAATGTATATTTAAGGCAGAGGTTGATAAATTCTTGACTGGTCAAGGCATGAAGGGATACAGGGAGAAGGCAGGAGATTGGGGCTGAGAGGAAAATTGAATCAGCTATGAGGAAATGGTGGACCAGACACGATGGTCCAAATGGCCTAATTCTGCTCCTATATCTTATCCCTTTTGGTAATAAAATGATCTATAAGACAGCATGCAAAGCAAGTTTTTCACTGTACCTTGGTTCGTGAGACAATAATAAACCAACTTACTCTGGTAAAATTGCAGATTGTTTATATTTTCAAATATTGCCTTTATATATTTTGTACAGTACGGTTTGTCAGTAGTTTAAATAAAGCATTCAATAGGTCAAATGTTGCATTGCGATGAACTCCCTGTGCTTCAGTATAAGAGAAGATAATTTTAGATAGAATTCATTAACAGAAAATGAAGTGCACAAGAGAATTTCTGTCTTATGGGAGAAGGTAGCTTGACTGGTGAAGGTGTTTGCCAATTTGACAAAACTGCTTCTGCACTCATTTTGAAGCTTTGTGAATCCACAGAGGTGTCATTGGTACACCTGGGATATCCAGTAACTAAGAAATTATTAGACATCGCACAGAAGACAACATCTAATCAGTGACATCAGAATATTTAAATTCTCGTGTGTCTGTTGACAGCTAAACAGAAGGGAAAACTTACCTAATAAGGGAAATTTTGTAATGCAATATAAAGGCAGGAAGAGTATACTAGAACAGTATATGAACTAGCCAGTAACCTATATTGTTCTGGTTACCACATTATTGGAAATATGTTGTTGAACGCGAATGTTTTTGATCCAGTACTTTCTCAGAAGTCAAGGAAATTGTTGCTTCGCGATTGTTTTACTAAGTGCTAATAGAACAAAGAGAATTGGAAATGAATAGTAGAAGGAGGCTAAGAGCAAAGAGGAAAGAAAGAAAAAGAATAAAGATGGCAGAACAACATTTTCTGACATTCTTATACTCCTAAGATAAGAAACATTCCCTTCAAATTTATAGTTAAGACAGCCAATCAAACAGCCCCTATTCAAATAACGCAATCACAGAGAACTTTTCAAAATAATTCAGTACTGTGACGACTAGAGGATATATTGAACAATTGCATATACGTACTGTGACCACTAGGAAACATACTAAACAGTTACATGTATATAGGTAGTTATATAAAATACAAGCAGGCATAAACATTAAGCTGCAAAGAAAATGACAACTATACAGTCTAATCTAACAATGTGATTGCGCTGGGGAAGATGCAGAGTGTATTTACTAGGCCTTTGTCAAAGCTGGGAAATGTTAGCAATGAGAAAGAAAGTTGAAATGGCTGAGTTTGTTTTCTTTGGGAAAATGGAGGCTGGGAAATGGGGGGGGGGAATACTTAATGACGTACATTCAGTTCAAAGGGACTGAGAGAGTGGGATCAATTTAACATGGGAGAGGAGCCAAAAAGCTGGGGCTTTGACTTCAAGCAATTAGTAGAAGGATTAAAGGAGAGATGAGGAATAATCTTTTAAACCTGAAGGTAACTGGGGTCTGGAACCTACTGTCTGAAAGGTGGTAGTGGTAGAGACCATCATCCCATTTAAACTTTACTTGCATTGCCCACAAAGAGATCCATTGAGCTACATATCTAGTTCCTAATGGTGAGATTAGGATCAGTAACTTTTTATTGATGGGTACCGACACAATAGGCCAAATGACTCCCTTCTGTTCATTAATTTTCTGAAATTCTGCAGTGTTGTTAGTAATATGGTAGATTGCTATCTGAAGCTGAATACAGTGGTGCTAGAAAGATTGTGAACTCTGTAGGAATTTCTCTATTTCTGCATAAATATGACCTAAAATATGATCAGATCTTAACGTTACTCCGAAAACTAGATAAGGAGAATGCAATTAAATAAATTACACAAAAATCATTATACTTGTTCATTTATTTTTTGAGAAAATGATTCAATATTACATGTATTTGTTGGAAAAAATATGTGAGCCTTTGCTTTCAGTAATTGGTGTGACCCCCTTGTACAGCAATAACTTCAACCAAACGTTTCTAGTTAACTGTTGATCAGTCCTGCACATCGGCTTGGAGGAATTTTAGGCCATTCCTCCTTCCAGAACTGCTTCACTCTGGGATGTCGGTGGGCTTCCTTGCATGAACAGCTTGCTTCAGGTCCTTCCACAACATTTCTATAGGATTAGGGTCAGGACTTTGACTCAGCCATTCCAAAACACAAATTTTCTTCTTTGTAAATGATTCTGTTATTGATTTACTTTTGTCTTTTGGATCATTGTCTTGTTGTATTATCCAACATCTATTGTTGTATTATCCAGGTTCAGATGACGGACTGTTACCTTGACATTCTCCTGTAAACTGTCTTAATATAGTTTTGAATTCATTGTCCCCTCAATCACTGCAAGCTTTCCAGGCCCTGAGACAGCAAAGCATCCCCAGACCATGATGTTTCTTCCACAATACTTCACAGTTGGGATGAGGTTTTGCTTTTGGTGTGCAGTGCCCTTTTCCCTCCAAACAGAGCAAAGTGCATTTCTGCCAAAAAGTTCAACTCTGGCCACAGAACATTGACCCAGAAGTGCTGTGGAACATCCAGGTGGCCTTTTGCAAACTTGAAACGTGCAGCAATGTTTTTTTTGGAGAGCAGTGGTTTCGTCTGTGGTGTCTTACCGTGAACACCATTCTTGCTCAGTGTTTTTCTTATAGTGGACACGTGATCAGAGACTTTAGCAAATTCTAGGGATTTGTGCAGGTCTTTTGCTGTTACAGTTGTGTTCTTTTCATCTCCTTCAGCATTGCAAGTTGAGCTCTTGGTGTGATCTTTGCAGGATGCCCACACCTAGGGACTGTAGTAACAGTACTGAGTTTCTTCCTTTTGTAGAAAATTTCTCTTACTGTGGACTGATGAACACTGGGGTCTTTAGAAATGCTTTCATAGGCCTTTCCAGCTTGGTGCATCTCTACAGTTCTTCTAAGGTCCTCTGAAAGTTGTTTTGATCAAAACATGGTGGGCATAAAGAGATCTTTCTTGAGAAGAGCAGGCTCTGTCAGTAACCTGACTTTGTGAGTTTTTTATAGGGCAGGGCACCTCTATAACCCACAGCTCCAATCTCATCTCATTGATTGGAACACCTGACTCCAAATAGCTTTTGTAGAAGGCATTTACCCCAGAAGTTAACATACTTTTTCTAACTAATGCATGGAATATTGGATCATTTTTCTCAATAAATAAATGAACAAGTATAATGTTTTTTCTGTTAATTTATTTAATTGGGTTCTCTTTATCTAGTTTTAGGACTTATGTGAAGATCTGATCACATTTAGGTCATATTTATGCAGAAATAGAGAATTCTACAGTATTCACAAAGTTTCTTTAGAAACCATTGTAAGGTCATGTTGAATTTCTATTTCTTTATGACTTAAAGAAAGGCCATTTAGCCCGTAGAGTCTATCCCTGTACCTAGTGTAATCTTGTCAATCCCATTCCCTCACTCATTTCTGTGAAACCTAATTTCTCTGATGTGGGCATCATCTCCACCCTCATTCTGTCTTCATGCAGCAAACAATTACCTGACCAATGAAGAGGTCGTGTTGCAGCTGCATGAAACATCAATTAGATCGCACTTGGAATATTGTGTGCAGTTCTGGTTGCCACTCTACAGGAAGGATATGGTAGCAATAGAGAGAGTGCAGAGGAGGTGAATCCTGAGGTTGTATATAGTAGACATATTTTGATAATAAATGTACTTTTAACATTTGATTCTGTAGTTATAAGGAGCGATTGGATTGGCTGGCTTTATTCGCATTGAAACATACTGTATGAATTGAATTGACTTTATTTCTTACATCCTTCTCATACTTGAGGAGTAAAAATTTTTGTGTTACGTCTCCATCTAAATGTGCCATGTGCAATCATAGTAATTTATAATAATTTATAACAAATAGAACAGTCAATGTAATATAGAGTACACTCAAATCAGCATGAGTTCATCAGTCTGATGGCCTGGTGGAAGAAGCTGTCCCAGAGCCTGTTGGTCCTGGCTTTCATGCTGTGGTAACACTTTTGCAGGCCAGAAGCCTTCTGATGGTAGCAGCTGGAATAGATAGATGGTGGTTGGGCTGACTTGGGTCCCCAGTGATCCTACAGGCCCTTTTCACACAGCTGTCCTTGTAAATGTCCAGAATCATAGGAAGTGCACAACTGCAGTTGCGCTGGGCTGTCCACAGCATTCTTTGCAGAGTCCTCCAATTCAGGAAGGTACAGTTCCTATAACAGGCAGTGATGCAGCCAGTCAAGATGTTCTCAGTTGTGCCCCTGTAGAAAGTTCTTAGGTTTTGGGGGCCCATACCAAACTTACTCAATCGTCTGAGGTGAAAGAGGCCCTGTTGTGCCTTTTTCACCACACAGCTGGTGTGTACAGACCTCGTGAGGTCCTCAGTGATGTGGATACCAAGGAACCTGAAGCTATTTCTCCTCTCCAAACCCAGATCCATTGATGTCAGTAGGGGTCAGCCCATCTCCATTCCTCCTGTAATCCACAACCAGTTCCTTTGTTTTTGCAACATTGAAGGAGAGGTTGTTTTCTTGATACCACTGTGTCCAGAGATGACTTCTTTCCTGTAGGCCACCTCATTATTATTTGAGATAAGGCCATTTATTAGTGTCATCAGCAAATTTAATTGGCAGATTGGAGCTATGGGTGGCGATTCAGTCATGGGTATACAGGGAGTAAAGGAGGGGACTCAGAACGCAGCCCTGAGGGGCTCCTATATGGAGAGTCAGAGGGTTGGAGGTGAGGGAGCCCACTCTTACAACCTGTTGGCTACCTGACAGTAAGTCCAGGATCCAGCTACACAAAGCAGGGTCAAGGCTGAGGTCTCTGAGCTTCTTGTCAAGCCTGGATGTAACTATGGTTTTGAATGCTGAACTGTAGTCCAAGAACAGCATTCTCACATAAGCATCCTTCTTCTCCTAATGTGTAAGAATGGTATGTAGAGCAGTGGCTATTGCTTTATCTGTCGATCAGTTGTGTCAGTAGGCGAATTGTAGGGTCTCCAGTTTGGGTGGTAGTAAGCTGCAGATGTAATCCTTGACCCGAGTGGCAACTTTTTAAAGGTTTATATAATTATTAGGGGGCATAGTTTAGACAAAATTTATTTTCCTGGGCAATGGAATCTGGAACTAGAGGGTGTAGCTTTGAGGTGAGAGGTGAGAAATTTAAAGGAGATCTGAGGGATGGGTATTTCCACAGAGATAGTAATGAATACCTGGAACAAGCTGCCAGAGAAGGTGATGGAGGCAGATACAATTACAATTACAGCATTTAAAAGGCATTTGGAATGGTATAGGAAAGGCATAGAGGAATACGAGTATAATAGGCAAATGGAGTTAGCCTAGATGGACATCATGGTGGGCATGGCAACTCTCAAAATTGTGGAGGAACTCAGTAGGTCAGGTAGGATCAATGGAGAGGAATAAACAGCCAAGACCTTCATCAGGATTTCCAGCATCTGCAGAATTTCTTGTGTTTATGGTTGGTGTGGGCAAGGTAGATCAAAAGGGCTTCTTTCTGTGCTCTACCAATCAACCAAACAAGCTAGAAAGAAGAATTTCATAGAACTGTTAATTTATGTGGAGGTCATTTGTTCTTTACCAGTCAAACATGAAACTAATATACTCCCCATTACCATCTCTTCCTCCATTCTTGAGGTCAAACTCTTTAAATGCTTAATCTTCAAATACTAGTACTGGAATGTGTCGTAACACTTTCGAGCTGTCTCCAGCACATCTTTGTGTGTGTTGGTTTTTCACGCAAACAACACATTACACTGTGTGTTTTGATGTACATGTGATAAATAAATCTGAATATAATCAACTACTTTTTGAATGTGTTGAGTATTTCTACTTCCATTGCCCTTTTAAGCAGTGTCAAACCCCACTATTAAGTAAAAGTAAGTCCCTTAACTCTTTTCTGATCCTCCTATGACTCCGTGGGATTGCAATTTGTGCTGTCTTCTAGCCATAACTGACTTATAATCCACTTATTGGTAGTACAATCACTTAATTTGAGTATGATGTTCCCATAAGGTTATTGCCTTAATGGAGAAAGCCTGTATATGACTTTGTTTAACTTGGGGATGCTGATGCTAGGACAGCCACCACATGGTCAATGATAGATCGGGTTCAGGGTCCAGTTGTATGGAGTGCAAGGGGACACATCATTGCTGTTGTGGTGTGTCAACGTCTTCCATCAGCTCTACTGTGGAGGGCTTAGTTGAATCGCCCTTTGTCTGGAACCTACCAGGAGAAATCTCCAGACAGCAATGCTCTCGGGTTCTCGGAACTCACAGGCCTCTTCACCAGAACAAGGTGATGATCCTCAGAGAAGGTATGTGGGTGACCACTGGGCAAGTGGGCCAATGGTCCATTTTCCAGTCTGTAGATGCTGTGAGCTTATTATTGTTTTCCAGTTATTTTTGAGTCATTAAGATGATCAAGATTTCCTTGCATTCTCTATTCAAAATCTCTTATGCTGCATCTTTTCCACAACAGATTCTGAGTTCAGAGTTTGTACATGCTTGATGCTTATTACTAAAGATTTTTCTTCAAACTAGTTAAAATTTAAATAGAAGAAATATCTTACCAACTTTGATTTATTTTTCAAGGGAAAGTGCTTGTGCAGTTTCATATTTTCTAAATGACCTCTGATTTTCACATTATGTGCATAAAGTGTTAATGCAACAGTGCTGTTTAAACATAATAAAAGTCCTATTTGCTCTCACTTCTCTGCCTTGCTAAAGTTCAGTTTGCCAGCAAGAAGCTTGGGAGTCTTATTGTAGACATCCTGTCAAAAAATATGGGGCTTCACCATTTCAGTCCAATGTATTAAAGCTGAAAGCACCATTTATGTGCATTTTCTGCAGTGGTTTACACTGCTTTACTGTCTTCCTGTTACCTCTGGTTAAATTCAACCCTGCTGAAAACATTTAAATTAGATAGACTGCTAAAGGGCTGTTTGGGTTTTTTTTATTCACTCATCGCTAAAACTCAAACATAGTCCGATGTCCTTTGACCTGCACAACAGAATATTGCTAAGTACATTTGGGCTTCTGACCTTCCAAATAGAGGTGAATGACTACGAGGAATCAGTAATTTTTTCTTTTAAATTCGTCATTGCATAGTGTGTTATTTTTATTTTTCACAAGTACAACAGTAAGACCAGATTCTTGATAGCTTATAGTATGTATAAACAATGGATTAGATTTTAACTCATGCACTACTTTCTCTGTCAAAGGTTTCTAAATTGAGACAGCACACCAATGAAGCACTAAGTCATAATCAACTTAGATTTTTTTCTGTTATTGTGTTATTGTTTAATTTGTTTGTTTGTTTGTTTGTCTATTTAGTTGGTTAGTGATGCAGCACAGAGTAGGCCCTTTGAGCCATGCCACCCCTGCAACTACCAACAAACTCAATTTAACCCTAACCTATTCACAGGGCAATTTACAAAGGTCATTAACCTACCCAGTATGTCTTTGGTCTGTGGGAGGAAACTGGAGCACCCTGGAAAACCCATGCATTCCATGTGGAGAACATACAGAGACTCCTTACAGAACGGCACCAGAGTTGCACTCCGAGCTCCAGAGCACCCCAAGCTGTAATGGCATCGCACTAACTGCTACTCTATTGTGTTATCTGTCGTTGCTGTTCTAACATTGGCCTGCTGTCTTAGAACAGCAAACGCTCATTGGAAAATTCATATACTGCTAAATCAGAGTCCTTATAATGAGAGAAAAGATGTTAGCTGTACTTCAGTGCAACTAATAGAAATATACCATATAGAAACAATGGAAAAATAAGTGCAGCATGTTGCAGTTATGCTTAGAGAACATCTTGCTGCTCTTTGTTAACAGCATGTATTAAAGATAAAATTTGCTCTCCTTTTTACCCAGCGATTAGCTTCATTTAACATACAGTGAAATGCATCGTTTGTGTCAACACCCAACACAGACTGAATATGTGCTGGGGCAGCCCAGGTTGTAATGCTTCTGACGCTAACATAGCATGCCCATAACTTACTAGCTCCAAACTGTACATATTTTAAATGAAGGAGGAAACCAAAACACCCGGGAGGAAACCCACGTGGTCACAGAGAGAACATGCAAACTCCTTACAGACAATGGTGGGAATTGAACTTGATCTCTGCACTGCAAAGCACTCTGCACTTTGGTATGCTAACTCCTATGTTGCAGTGCCACCACCATACATCCTGTTGGTGTTCCTTTATATTTCCATGTTGAAGTGGTGATCCTCTTCTACAGTATTGCTTTCTGCTTTTGCCAATGACTGATACATCTAAACTATAGTTATCTGTATGAACAAACGTAAATCAATAGCTATAAGCAGAGAGAACCAACTGTTCAGCTTTTCTCTGACAAATTCAAGACCAGACAGTATATTATCACCGTAGTGGTTTTATATTTGGCCCCAGAGGCTCTGGCTCTCTGATATCACTGCCTGAAGTAATGTCTCACTGTTGCTCGTGGAGTTGAATCCTTCAAGCAATATTTTTTCTTCTGTGTTATTTGGAGCATGTCATAGTATTTCATCTGTACAGCAAAATAATTCATTCTACTTTCTAAGAAAGTCATTGCCAAGAAGGTGGAAGTCTCAACCATAGATATGTGAAAGGAGGCTACAGTTGTGGGTGATTTTAATCCAGGCATATTATCATTTGTTCTTAATAGCCTTTGTAACCATTTCAGCTTTCAGTGTTTCACGAAAAACTTGCACATTTGGAAATATGTGAACACAAGAATGTTGCTCAAGACTGAGATATATCATTCCAAGAGCAACACCCCTACCACAGTTACTCTCAACACCGGTGCTCCATATGATTGTGCCCCTTATTCTACTCTTTGTACTGCACAGTCAGGTTCTGCTCTAACTCCTTCTACAAATTTGCAGATCATATCACTGTACTGGGTCGTGACGCAAACAATTATGAGTCGGAGTACAGTAAAGAGATAGAGAGTCTAGTGACATGGTGTTATGACACCAACCTTTCCCTCAGTGTCAGCAAAACTAACAAGTGGTCGTTGATGTCAGGAAGGGGTCATACACATGCTTCTGTTTACATCAACAATGTTGAGGTTGAAAGCTTCAAGTTCCTAGGAACTGTCCTGGCCCAAGCCCTTAGATGCCATAGCCGAGAAAGCTCAACATGCCTCTACTTTCTCAGAAGGCTAAAGAAGTTTGTCATGTCCATGTTAACCTTTACTAATTTTTATCGATGCACCATAGAAAACATCCTACCTGAATGCATAACAACTTCATATGGCAACTGGACTGCCTGTGGCTGCAAAAAACAGCAGATTATGTAGACACAGCTTAGCACATCACTGAAACCAGCCTCCCTTCTTTACACTTTGCTGCCTCAGTAAAGACCCCACTCATCCAAACATTCTCTTTTGCCCCTTTTCCATTAGACAAAAAATACAAAAAGCTGAAAACATGTACCACCAGGCTCAAGAACAGCTTCTGCCTTGCTTCTGTAAGTCTATTAAACAATTCCCTAGTCTGTTAAGATGGACTCTTGACCTTACAATCTACCTCATTGTGATCTTATACCTTATTGTTCATCTGCGCTGCACTTCCTCTGTAGCTGTTACAATTTAGTCTGCATTCCGTTGTTTTACTTTGGTCTACCTCATTGTGCTGTGTACCTCAATCAATCTGATCTGTATGAACAGTATGCAAGACAAGCTTTTCCACTGTATCTCGGTACATGTGACAATAATAAACCGATTCCAATTCCAAACTGAATTAATTGCACCAGTTGAACTTAAATATTCATCTATTAAATTCATGTGATTTTGTGATCTAAGTAGATAAATGATACAGACATTTGAGAGGATGTGGATAATTGATGAACATATGATTTGATACAACTCAAACAATACCAGCTTATTTTGCTATTCTAAGTAAAAAGCTAGATGCATCCTTTTTGTGATTTCACTTTTGCCGCCTTTTAGCTGATATTGCAACTGCTTCCTCACTGCGAATGCAATAAATATTTGAATACTCAACCAACTAGTCTACGAAACTCTAATCTGAGAATGTGTGTTATAAATTAGTAGAACAGGTTATGAAAGCTGTTCTACTCATACAATCATAGTGATACAAAACAGAAGCAAGCCCTTCAGCCCACCAAGTTCACAGAACAAACTACCTCTTTTGTCCTTCGTACCCAACGATGACAGGAGACTTGTGCGGGAGATTTTTTAAAATGGGAAGGCCAATGCACTGAGGCAGTTCCACTCTCTCGACTTGAAAGTTCGGGACCAGTGGTACAAGTAGTCATCACAAACTGGGGTCTTTCTTGGTTGCAGTAGACGAATGTGACTTCTCTGCCTTATCATGTCCTTTCGTCTCTATAAAGTGTTGCAGAACTGCCTTCTTGGTCATTGGATCTCTCTGTTAATCTCATCCAGAACTCAAGCTTTCTATCAACATACTCAGATCTACCCCTCAGCTGTCATTTAACCTATCAACATGCACATCTTTGGAATGTGTGGGGAAAATGAACTCCTGGTGGAAACCAATGTGATCTCAGGCAGAATATGCAAACTTTACGAGGGGGGATTGATAAGTTCGTAGCCTAAGGTAGAAGGAGTCAATTTTAGAAAACGTCGCACATTTATTTTTCAACATAGTTCCCTCCTACATTTACACACTTAGTCCAGTGGTTGTGGACCATATGGATCTTGGACTTCCAGAAAGTGTCTCGTTACATGCACATGCAACTCTTTGAGTGATTATGCAGAAAGTTTGAAGTTAGTAACTCATCAGGGGTGATTGATAAGTTCGTGGCCTAGGGTAGAAGGAGATGAGTTGTTAACTTCAAACTTTCTGAGTAATCACTCAAAGAGTTGAACTGCATGTGCATGAAACGAGAGCTGTATCTCCTTCTACCTTAAGCCACAAACTTATCAATCGCCCATCTGTGGACACTTCCTGGGGGTCCAAGATCCGTATGTTCCATGACAGCTGGACTAAGTGTATAAATGTAGGAGGGGACTATGTTGAAAAATAAACGTGCTGGGTTTTTTAAAAATTGATCCCTTCAACCTTAAGCCATGAACTTATCAATCACCCCTCATATATACACAGTATCTGGTGTCAGGCTTGAATGCAGGTCACTGGCACTGTGAGGCTCAACCACATGCTACCCACCTCAATCCA
The DNA here is from genome assembly GCF_030144855.1 of Hypanus sabinus. Classification (NCBI taxonomy): domain Eukaryota; kingdom Metazoa; phylum Chordata; class Chondrichthyes; order Myliobatiformes; family Dasyatidae; genus Hypanus; species Hypanus sabinus. The sequence goes on along the minus strand of NC_082712.1, from coordinate 172,301,685 downwards.
ACTTTTAAAAGGTTTTAGTGCATCTAAAAGGATGAAGTGCCTTTTGGCAAGTTGGATTGGGCAAGCATTCATGCGATTTTGTTCCTCCTCCCCATTCTTAACCAATTGTTTGGGTAGAAGTCAGATTAGTTTATCTTCTGAACAGTTGCTGTTCAGACCATTGAAGCAGAAAGTGCGACATTCAGCTCAAGAGTCAGACCTGCTCTTCCACTGAAATTTGCAGTATTTCTTTCTTAAATCGCTCCACCTTGAGGGAGAGAACTTTGACATTTCCTTATGAAATGCTGCGTGATAGTTCCTCCCCTCGGCCCATTTTATTGCAATCTATAAGAATGAAAAACTTAATGCAATTAAGTGCATCATAGTGCATCACCAGCCCCAGCCTACCCACCATCAAATACATATATACAGAAATGTTCAATGCTACAGTTTAATGTCAGAGAAAGTATACAGTATACAATCTGAAATCTGGAAAAGGGCAAGTAACATCATGCAGGATCCTACCCACCCTACTCATGGACTGTTTGTCCCATTCCCATCAGGGAAGATGTTACACAGCATCTACACCAGAGCCACCAGACTCAAAAACAGTTACTTACCCCAAGCAGTAAGGCTGATCAACACCTCCACCCAATAATCCACTCCTCCACACCAACTATCACTACTTTATCATTTCCTGTCAGAGTCACCTTATGTACAGGCACTCATGCACCTAGTGTAATTTTATGGGCATACAATCAATCTATGTATATAAGTTATCTTATATATTTATATTTATTGTGCATTTTTGATTGTGTTGTTTATCTTATTATATTTTATTGTGCTGCACCAGATCCAGAGTAACAATTATTTCATTCTCCTTTACACTTGTGTGCTGTAAATGACATTGAACAATCTTAAATCCTGAATCTTTGAATCATAAGACTGCAATTACAATAGGATTTTGTACACAGAAGCAAAAGGCATATTGTTTTTTAAAAGATGTTGACATTCTAGGCTTGGTTCTTAATTAACAAATTAACTCCTGCTAGAGTTTAATATTTAAGAAGTTTACAATATCTCATTGCCATGTAAGCTATGGGAAAAAGACACCTGCAACTATTAAAACTGGATTCATCTAGGCCATAAACACAAGAGATTTTGCTGATGCTGGAAATCTGGAGCAACACACACAAAATACTGGAGGTACTCAGCAGGTCAGGTAGCATCTATGCAGAGGAATAAACAGTTGATGTTTCAGGCCAAGACCCTTCATCAGGACTGGGTCATAATGTTATAAACCCTGGATACCAAACTTTTTATAGAATACATAAGTATGACAATATTTGCAAATAGCAATAAGAAAATGTGCACATAAACATTTCCATATGTTTAATTTAATGTGAGTCAATAATTAACTGGGTGAAATATGTATTTTTGTGTATTTATCTACATACAAAAGAAAAAAATCCTTCATTTAAATTGTGCCTTCCAATGCCTCAATATATTCCAAAGCAATCTACAGCCAGTGAACTGATTTTGAAGTGCGATCAGTCTTGACTGTAGTAACCAGTCGTACACAGCAATCTCACACAAACAGCAGTGCATTTATTACCAGAATGAAGGATAAATATTGGCCTGGTCGTCCGTTTTAGCTCCCCCAATGAATAGAGAACTGCAGGTATTGGAAATCTGATACATTAGCTCTGTTCCTTTTCCCACAGCTGTGGCCTGGCCTGCTGAGTATTTTGAGCATTTTTCAGTTTTTATTATATTGAGCTCCCTATTCTTACAGGCTTGCTTGACATCAGTCTACATTGAGATTTGAGCTTTTGTACACCTACCAGGTTAGACCATGGTTTGTATATCACTGTACAGCAGATAAAAGGATGAAGAAATAATTCAACAGACAGCCACATTTGAGAATGATGCTGCGTAATTTCTCTGAATTAACATAGTCAAAAGCATAAGTGAAGCCACAAAAGGCCATGATGTATGGTGGTTGATGCTGCCATTTGCATTTCTCTTAGCATTGTTATGCATTGAAGATGTGCTCATTGTGTTTCCAAATGGACGGAGTCCATCTCTATGGCACCTGCATTATCCCACGTTGTTTTACAGCAGGCTAAATATCATTTTTTAAAAATTAACTCTGTCACATCAAAACACGTTTGTACTGACAATCAACACAATCCGAGGGTGTGCTGGGCGCCGCTCACAAGAGTCACCGTGCTTTCAGCGCCAACATAGCATGCCCACAACTTAGAAATTCTAGCCCATCTGTCAATTTCGAATGTGGAGTCCATGCAGTTATGGAGAGAACGTACTCACTCCTTACAGACAGCAGCGTGAGTTGAACTCCAGTCTTCCGATTGCTGATACATTTTGCCATCTGTGCCACCAGTGTACTTCTGCAGTGCAGTCACTATTGAAAATATGTTGAGGAGGAACAGGTCTGCGGCCAGCAAGCTCCCACTAGTACTTTCTTAAAGTTAACCAAGTAGTAATTATTAGGCAATAAATTGGAGAGCTAGCCAATTGGCAGGGGGGCAGATGGGGCATTGGGTTAAGGGCTCATTCAAAATGCAACACATTCAGCAGCACTGCAAAGCCTGAGTGCTGTATTGAAATGCCTGTCTGGAATTTTGTGTTCAAATCTTTAGGAGTAAAAAGTCAACATTCTGGCATAAAGCCAAAACTACCAATTGTGTCAAAGCTGGCATTGTTCAAAGTTAAAGTAAATTTATTATCAAAGTTTTGTTGTTTCATATGGCAGGTGTTCTCTTCACACCTCTAATTGGTTTTTGCCAAGCCACTCCTCTAGCTTGTGGCTGTATCGATGGACTGTGACAAAACCATCTTGGGTCTTGGTGAAAGAGCATGTTTGGACCAGGTGGAAGATGTTCTGGGTTGGGGCACCACAGGGGCAAGCTGGGATTTGTCAGGCATCCCATCAGTGTAGTTAGTGCTGTTTTGGCATGTCAACTTCTAAGTCTACTTGTGGCTGTCCAGTTTTTTCCGGTAGCTGTAGTAGAGCCCAGGAGGAGCGAGTGGGGTTGTCAGTCAGATCTCTGCCAGGATGGGGGGAAGCATGTTGTTATGCCAGTACTGGCACGATTTTAAGTTGTAGGAAGGTTTTTGGGATTTGTGTCAGGAAGTTGGAAGAGCATTTTTAATGAGTTTACCAAATGGAATGTTGTTGGGCATATTTTGGATACGCTTGTAGAATTTTACTGAAGCTACTCTTCTACAGATCTCCGGGGGTGCTATTCCATACATTTTTGGAAGCCATTGGACAGGTGTGGAGTTTAGGACTCCTGAGATTATTCTCATAGAAGTATGGAACTGTGTATTGATGATGTTTGTGTGAGCACTTCTCTCCCAGGTGGGTAAACAATATTCGGGCACTGAGAAACATAGTGCTAGGCAAAAGGTTCATAGGACACTCTGGTTTGCACCCCATTTTGTTCCTGCTATCTTCCTGATCATGGCCATTCTGGATTTTAGTTTCTTTGCAACATTTTGAAGGTGGATCTTGTATGAGAGATTTTGATCTAGTGTGGCTCCCAAATACTGTGGGTGTGGATCGTTGGGTTGCTGTTTGTCATTTAGTTTGATGTAAAGTTTGTCATTTAGCTTGATATTACCAGTACATATATATCGCCATATACAACCCTGAGATTCATTTTCCTGCAGGCATTCACTGTAGAACAAAGAAATACAATAGAATCAATGGAAAACTATACACAAAGACTGACAATCAATGTGCAAAAGAAGACAAACTGCAAATACAAAAAAGACAAATAAAAATAGTAAGTAAGAAAGAAAGAGAGAGAACGTGAGTTGTAGGATCCTTGAAAGTGGCTATGGTAATAGTTCTGTCTTGTGGTGAGTGAAGTTATCCACACCGGTTCACTATCCTGATGGTTGAGAGCTAATAACAAGCGGTTATCTATCTAAGCTGAAGTTATACTGATAATTAAATATGTACAACTTTGTGTATCTGGATAGCAGGATCAAAGCAGCATGCTTATTTGAAATAAGTTCTTGTTAATATTACAAACTTTACAGTGGTATCTACCGGGAACAATACATGTCCAGAAATAGTACAGAACAATAATTAAAACTGAATTTTGAAGCTACTTAACATCATTCATCACCTAATTCTCTTGTAATTTGAATTGTATTAGGAACAATCCTACTTCAGCTTTATTTTAGTGATTACTAACATGTAACTTGAAGCCAGGGAATATTGACGTTGTGGAAGGGTTACAAGTTCAGGTATTACGCTTGACTGATTTTCTAAATAAGCCAAGATGCTGCTCGCCTTTACATATTAGGTTCTGGAATTAAAGCAATTTCTGGAGATCAGCATTCTTCACAAGCAAAATCATAAAGGTTTTATGATTTGTCACCTGGTTTACATAGTCTTTAGCACAATGTGGTGATTTCTCAGAAGACGGTCTATAGACTGGATCACACAGCCAGCAGTATGATGTCTAAGGGGCTGTGATGTGGCACAGGTCATACATTCTAAACATGAGCTGTGTTATAATATCAGATTGCTTTTCAGCCTACTTGTCCATCAAGAACCTATCTATATTTCCTATTTTATCCTATTTCCCAACACACTTTAGCATTTTGAGAGCTCATCTAGACACTAAGTGGTGTGAGTGAATGTGCCTTCAGCACCCTGCCCTCCAGATTTCAACCACACTCTGGGTGTAACAAAAACTCTTCTTCAAATCCCCTTTGAAACCTTTACTCCTTCTCTTAAACTTTTACTATTTGTTTAGCAACACCTCAGATAATGGGAAAACTTTATCGGTGTTTACCCTAATTCAGTCCCTCATCGTTATGTTCATCTCAATAAGGAGACCTGTCACAAACAAGGGAAAGTCTGCAGATTCTGGAAATCCAAGCAACACACACAAAATGCTGGAGGAACTCAGCAAGCAAGGCACAATTTAAGGAAAAGAATACAGTCAAAGTTTCGGGCCGAGACCCTTCATCAGGACTGGAGAAAAAAAGATGTAGAGTCAGAGTAAGAAGGTGGGTGGAAGGGCAAAGAATCACAAAATGGTAGTGTAGCCAGGAGGGGGACAGGAGCAAATTAAAGAGGTGGTAAGTTGATAGGTGAAAGAGATGCAGGGTTGAAGAAGTGGGAGTCTGACAGGAGAAGACAGAAAGCCATGGAAGAAAGAAAAAAGGGGAGAAGCATCAGAGGAAGGTGATGGACAGGTAAGAAAATAACGTGAGGGGAGAAAATGGGAATAGTGAAGAGGGGTGGGGGACATTACAAGAAGTTCAAGAAATCGATGTTCATGCCATCAGGTTGGAGGCTATCCAGACCAATATAAGGTTTTGCTCCTCCACCCTAAGTGTGGCCTCATTGCAACAATAGAGGGGGCATGGACTGACATGTTGGAATGGGAAGTGGAATTAAAGTGAGTGGCCACTGGGAGTTCACTCTTGTTTTCTCCAGTCCTGATGAAGGGTCTCAGCCAGAAACACCGACTGTACCTTTTTCCATAGATGCTGCCCAGCCTGCCGAATTCCTCCAGCATTTTGTGCGTGTGGCGAGGAGTCCTGTCAGTCATCTCTGCTCCGAGGAAAACAGTTTACCCATAAACATGAGAAATTCTGCAGATGCTGGAAATCCAGAGTGACACACTCAAAATGCTGGAGGAACTCAGCAGGTCAGGCAGCATCTATGAAAATGGACAAACAGTTAATGTTTCAGGCTTCTTCAGGACTGGAAAGGAAGGCGGTAGGTGCTGGAATAAAAAGATTTTATGTAATGGGTAAAGCCAGGTGGGTAGGAAAGATAAACAGCTGGAGAGGAAGGAATCTGATAGAAGAGGAGAGTGGACCATTTAAGAAAGGGAAGGAGGGGACCCGGGGGAGGTGATAGGTGAAAAGAGGTAAGAGGGCATAGTTTATTTGTCTCCATTCCAGGCAAGAGCCTGATGAATGTCCTTTGCAACCTCTTCACTGCAATCATGTATCTTTCATATAGTGTAGCAAGTAGAACTACACACAGTACTCCAGCTTTGGTCTAATGTTTTATGTAGTTGTGCGTAACCTCCTTCCTCTTAAACTCTGTGCCTCAATTAAAAAGGGTAAAAATCCCATATGCCTTCTTAATCATGTTATTTACCTGTGCTGCTACCTTTAGAAACCCTTGAACATATTCACCAAGATCAAAGTTCCAAGTAAATTTATTATAAATATACATACAGTGCCAATAAAGGGTATTCACCTATGCCCCTTGGAAGTTTTCATGTTTTATTGTTTCACAACATTGAATCACAGTGAATTTAATTTAGCTTTTTGACACCAATCAACAGAAAAAAGACTCTTTTGTGTCAAAGTGAAAACAGATCTCTACAATGTGATCTAAGTTAATTAAAAATATAACACACAAAATAATTGATTGCATAAGTATTCATAACAAATCATCACTGGTGCAGCCAATTGGTTTTAGAAGTTGCATAATTAGTTAAAATAGAGGTCACCGTGTGCAGTCAAGATGTTTCAATTGATTGTAGTAAAAATACTCCTGAATCTGGAGGTGCAATGCTGGTGAGCCAGTATTCTGGCAAAACCTACGCCATGAAGACGAAAGAACACTCCTAGCAACTCTGCAAGAAGCACATCAGAAAATGAATACAGGAAAATTTCCAAGTCACTGAATATCCCTTGGAGTACAGTTAAGTCAATCATCAAGAAATGGAAAGAATATGGCTCAGCTGTAAATCTGCCTAGAACAAAAACTGAGTGACTGTGCAAGAAGGGAACTAGTGAGAAAGGCCACCAAGAGACCTCTGACAACTCTGGAAGAGTTGCAAGCTTCTGTGGCTGAGATGGGAGACACTGCGCACGCAACAACTGTTGCCTGGGTGTTTCACCAGTCACAGCTTTATGGGAGAGTGGCAAATGGAAAACCACTGTTGAAAATAACTCACATGAAATCTCGGCCAGAGTTTGCCAAGGCATGTGGGAGACTCTGAAGTCAGCTGGAATCAGGTCCTGATGAATCCAAAATTGAGCTTTTAGGCCATCAGACTAAACACTATGTTTGGCATAAGCCAAACACCACACATCATCAAAAGCACACCGTGAAGCATGGTGGTAGCTGCATCATGCTCAGGGGATGCTTCACTGCAGCAGGCCCTGGAAGGCTTGTGAAAGTAGAGGGTAAACTGAATGCAGCAAAATACAGGGGAATCCTGGAGGAAAACCTAATGCAGTCTGCAAGAGAACTGTGACTTGAGAAGTTTGTTTTCCAGCAAGGCAATGCCCCCAAGCATAAAGTCAAAGCTACACAGGAATGGCTTTAAAACAGTTAATGTCATGGAGTGGCCAAGTCAGAGTCCAGACCTCAATCCAGTTGAGAATTCATGGCTGGATTTGAAAAAGGCTCTTCACTTATGATCCCCATGCAATTTGACAGAACTTGTAAAGAAGAGTGGGGAAAAATTGTAGTGTCCAGGTATGCAAAGCTGATAGAGACTTACCAACACAGACTCAAGGCTGTAATTGCAGCCAAAGGCACATCTACTAAATACTGACTTGAAGGAGGTGAATACTTATGCAATCAATTATTTTGTGTTTTATATTTGTAATTAATTTAGATCACTTTGTAGAAATCTGTTTTCATTTTGACACAAAGAAGTTTTTCTGTTGTTCGGTATCAAAAAAAGCCAAATTAAATCCACAATGATTTAATGTTGTAAAACAATAAAAGGTGAAAATTTCCAAGGGGGAGTGGTGGTGGTTGAATACTTTTTATAGGCACTTTATATATCACCATATACAACCCTGAGAGTAAGTTTCTTGTGGGCATTCACTGTACAAAGAAATAAAATAGAATCAATAAAAGACCACACCAAAAAAGTGAAAGATGACAAACAACCAATGTGCAAAAGACAACAAACTGTAGTAACACAAAAAGATAATAATAACAATAATAATAATAAATAAGCAGTAAATATTGAGAACATATGATGAAGAGTCCTTGGAAGTGAGTCCATAAGTTGTAGGGGCAAGTAAAGTATCCCCTTTGGTTTACGAACTTGATGATTGAGGCATAATAACTGTTCCTGAACCTGGTGGTGTGAGACCTGAGGCTCCTTTACCTTCTTCCTCATGACAACAGCAAGAAGAGGCATGGCCTGGATCGTGGGGTCCTTGACGATTGCTGCTACTTTCCTGCGACAGTGTTCTAACTGAGATGTGCTGAATGGTGGGGAAGGCTTTACCCATGACAGAATGGGGTGTGTTCCTTACTACCAGACAGACAGACATACTTTATTGATCCCAAGGGAAACCTACTAGCATCTAATCATTCATTGTCAGTTTCTAAGTCCTACTGGTCCATCTAAAATGCATCATGTCATATTTTCAGTATTAAATGCTGTCTTCCATTACCCTGCTCATGGTACCAACAAAGCAATATCATTCTGCAGGTGAAGACTACTCTTCTCAGTCAACAACAGCACCAAATTTCATTTTATCTGTGAACATACAAGTACGCCTCCTGCACCCATGTCCAACTGAGTAACATTATAAGGATCCCAGCACTAAAACCTGCAATATACCATTGGTCCCAGCCTTCCAGTTGCTAAAACAACCCTCCACATCGTCTGCTGACTCCTATCAGATGGCTGTTTTGGGAATCAGTTTACCAAATTTCCCAAGATTCCATGGGATCTTACCTTTCAGATCAGTTTCTAAATTAGGACCTTGATAAAAGCCTTTTTAGACTATATCAATATAACTATCTTCATTGACACAATCAGTTACTCAACCAAAAAATTCAGTTGAATTAGTTAGATAGAACACACACATGAGGAACTCATGTCAGGCAGCATTTACGATCTATGAAGAAGAAGAAAAGTTGACAGTTCAGGCTAAGACCCTTCAGCCCAGGATTGGAAAGGAAGGGGAAGAAGCCAGAATAAGAAGATGGGGGAGGGGATGAGTATAAGCTAGCAGGTGATAGGTGGAAAAGGTAAAGAATTGAAGAAGGAAGAATCTGATAGGAGAGGAGAGTGGACTATGGGAGAAAGGGGAGAATGAGAGGAACCTTCCACCTCACCTTGCCAGGTCTCACCTATCATGTGCTAGCGTGGACTTCTTCACCTCCTCCCACCTTCTTATTCTGGCTTCTACCCCTTTCCTTTTCAGTCTTAATGAAGGGTCTCAGCCCAAAACATCTACTGATTATTCTCCTCCATAGATGCTGTCTGACCGCTGAGTTCCTCCAGTATTTTGTGTGTGTTGCTCAAGTTATCAGCATCTGCAGAGTCTCTTATGACATTGTCATGACTCAATGCATAAAAGATCTCTCTTTCTAATGTCTCTGATATCCTCCGGGCACAGTTCTGAAACAGTGCCCCTAACCATAAGACATAGGAGTAGATTTAGGCCATTTGAATCATGGCTGACTTATTAACCCTCTCAATCCCATCCTCCTGCCTTCTCCCCATAACCTTTCATGCCCAGACTCATCAGGAACCTATCAACTTTCGCCTCAAATGCACCAAGTGACCTGGCCTTCTCAGCCACCTGTGGCAATGAATTTCACAGATTCACCACCCTCTGGCTAAAGAAATTCCTCCTCATCTCTGCTCCAAATGGATGTGCATCTATTCTGAGTCCTAGACACTACTATAGGAAATATCCGTTTGACATCCACTCTATCCAGACCTTTCAACATTTGATAAGTTTCAATGAGATCTACCCCTCATTCTTCTAAGTTCAAGTGAGTACAAGCCCAGAGCCTTCAATTCACTGCTCTTATAATAACCCTTTTAAACCCTTGAAGCATTCACTAATATGAATAACTTCACTTGGATTAGCCCTATCTAAATCAGTCATGATTGATTTTACTACAAACAGAATGGTTCCTTCTTTTCCAATCTCATCTCACAGCTGAAAATATGGACCCTGGGCAGCACAGTAGCAAGGTGGTTAGCATATGCTTTACAGCACCAGCTATAAGATAGAAACATAGAAAACCTACAGCACAATACAGGCCATTCAGCCTGCAAAGCTGTGCTGAACATGTCCTTACCTTAGAAATTACCTAGGGATACCCTTAGCCCTCTATTTTTCTGAGCTCCATATACCTATTTAGGAGTCTCTTAAAAGACCCTATCGTATCCGCCTCCACCACCATCACCAGCAGCCCATTCCACGCAGTCACCACTCTGCATAAAAAACTTACCCCGATATCTCCTTTGTACCTACTTCCAAGCGCCTTAAAACTGTACCCTCTTGTGCTAGCCATTTCAGCCCTGGGAACAAGCCTCTGACTATCCACACAATCAATGCCTCTCATCATCTTATACACCTCTTTCAGGCCACCTCTCATCCTCCGTTGCTCCAAGGAGAAAAGGCCGAGTTCACTCAACCTATTCTCATAAGGCATGCTCCCCAATCCAGGCAACATCCTTGTAAATCTCCTCTGCACCCTTTCTATGGTTTCCACATTGTTCCTGTAGTGAGGCGACCAGAACTGAGCACAGTACTCCAAGTAACGTCTGACCAGGGTCCTATATAGCTGCAACATTACCTCTCGGCTCCTAAACTTAATCCCACGATTGATGAAGGCCAGTGCACCATATGCTTTCTTAACCACAGAGTCAACTTGCGCAGCAGCCTTGAGAGTCCTATGGACTCGGACCCCAAGATCCCTCTGATCCTCCACGCTGCCAAGAGTCTTACCATTAATACTATATCAGGGTTCAATTCTCACCGCTGTCTGTCAGGAGTTTGTATGTTTTCCCCATGACCTCCCACATTCCAAAAGAGATATAAGGGTTGGTAAGTTGTGGGCATACTATGTTGGCACTGGAAGCACGGTGGCACTTGCAGGCTGCCCCGGCACATCTCAGACTCTGTTGCACACTGTCACAACAATGCATTTCACTGTATGTTTCAATGCCAAATTAAATTAGTCTTTAACCTTTATCTTTAATCAATCCGGTGAATCGTTTCCACACCTTTCCAGGCTCCACGCATCCATCCAGGAATATGGTATCCAGTATAGGACACCGAACTGATGTTTTATATAGATTCAACATAACCTCTGTCTTTTGTATTTTTTTTTATTCTGAATCTCAGGATCCCATATTGTTAATGCCCTCCTGAGGCCATTCTCAGGCTGGAGGATCAACACATCATGCTCTTCTGGGTAGCCTCCAATCTGTTGGCATGAATATTGATCACTCTAACTTTCTGTAATTCTTCCCTCTTCCCCTTCTCTGTTTTTCAATTTGCCATTTTGGATGCTTTCTTACCTCTTCTCTTCACCTCATCTGCCCATCACCTCCCCCTGTTGCCCTTCCTCCTTCCCTTTCTCCTAAGGTCCCTGTACTCTTCTCAGATTCCTTCTTCTTCAGCTCTTCACCTTTTCCACCTATCACCTCCCAGCTTCTTACTTCATCCCCCTGTCTGCCACCCATCCAACTTCCTCCCTTACCTGGTCTCACTTTGCTTTCCCCGCCTTCTTATTCTGGTTTCTTCCCTCTCCCTTTCCAGTCCTGATGATGAGTCTTGGCCCAAAACATCAATTATTTATTCCCCTCTATTAATGCTACCTGACTTGCTGAGTTCCTCCAGCACTTTGCTCTAGTTTATGACCAACCACTTGAAAAAAAAGATATGTACTTATTCAACCAGATCTTTGTACACCCTTTAGGGCTGTGTCATTTAGTCTGTGATTGCAGATTTCCACCATAACCTCTTATTTTAAGCTGATTATTTAGTCATAAACAACTACATAGTCAGGATATCTTAGTCTGATTTCTCCTTATCCCTCCATTCAATAGATGTCATCCTATTATAGCCAAGTATAAAAGCCACTAATCAGATTCACTAGTTGATCCAAGATCAATACTCATATCTCAATTATTTTATTGCACATGTATAGGTGGAAGTTGAGAACCTTGTTTTATTTTGATCTTCAGCAACAGAAGGTGTATGTATAAGACATGTACGGACCACAGGCTCCTAGAGTGAATGCTGTAATTTGAGCTGAACTGTGATTTGAACAAGTATGCTGACCAACTGCAATACTGGACTTTAGTTTACTACATATTAGAAATTGGGGGTATTATGTCACAACCATAAGCTGATATTGAGACATGGTGATGTAATTGATAGGTTTGTGCTGTGTGAAGTCCTGTCACACCAAGAAGGTCAAGTAATATATTTTGGCTTATGCCCAGAGGCTGGAGGTCAAGTGATCTTGAAGATACCCACTTGTCAAGTAGCTGTCCTCCTGTTTTTTGTAAACAGAAAATGCTTGGAATTTGGATGATAAGGATGTGACTCTGCTTTTATTGAGCTTGAGATAAAAATCTATGTTCAGGGACTAGCATTCCTCCATTTGTGTTGCTTAGAGGAAGCTCAGAAAGATCAAGTATATTCATTGGATTCACCCACTAATTACAGACCTGTTCGGGCTTTAGAATGAGAGTATTGTGGCATAATTGTCTACTAGTGCCAGAGGGTTCAAACCTGATCAGGTCAACAAACCGTTCTTAATGCTTGTAATACTTTTTACTATTGCATTCAGTTGTTAGTAAACTTGTTTCTTGACAGAAATTATAAAGTAGTTATAAAATGCACACCTTGCAAAAGTGAAAAAGCCCGGCAACAAACAACAAACAAATGGCTGCTTGTCTCGATGTGTGGTTTCTTTGAACGTGATAGATAAACACTTTATACTCAAGTGGAATTGCTCAAAAACAGTTACTTTCTCCAAGCAGTAAGGCTGATCAGCACCTGCACCCACTAACCCACCCTCCACACCCAACCACCACTACTTTATCCCTTTCTGTCAGTCACCTTATATATAGATTGTACATCTTATGGATGTACAATCTATGTATATCAGCTATCATACGTATTTATACTTTCATGTTTTTTTAGTATTGTGTTCTTTATGTTTTTGTGGGTTTTTGTGCCGCATCGAATCCGAAGTAACAATTATTTTGTTCTCCTTTACACTTGTGTACTGGAAATGACATTAAGCATTCTTGAATACCTGTTTGATACCACATGAAGCCAGGTTGTAGCATATCCTTCACATCATCTGGATGCAAAAGCAATTAATTTACATATTGATAACTATGAAAAGATAACTAACTTAAACATAGGTGAAAATACTGAAAATAGTTAACGTTCATGCAACAATAAAGCAGAGCTGGTAGCATTGTGGTTAGCGCATCGCTCTTTACAGCTTGGGGTACTTCAGAGTTCACGGTTCAATTCCGGTGCTATCTATGAAGAGTTTCTATGTTTTCACTGTGAATCGCATGGGCTTCCTCTGGGTGTTCTGGTTTCCTCCAACACCTCAAAGACATTCTGGTTGGTCATTGAAAATGTTCCTACGATTGGGCTAGGGTTAAATAGGTCGGTTGCTGGACAATGTAGTCTGTTGGGCTGAACCAGTCTGTTCTGCAAATAAGTAAATAAATATTGCGGAGTTTGAAATCTGAAATTATGGAATTTGTTGCTATAGACAGCTGTGAAGGCTGTCATCAGGTATATTTAAAGAGGAAGTTGATAGATACTTGATTAATAAGGGCATCAAAGGTTACAGGGATAAAGCAGGGAATGTTTAGTGGAGAGAGTAAGGAGTATATTTGATCAAGTGGAGACCAAGAGAGCTTTAATAGCACAAATGTTAATGATACCTGCTGAGTAATAAGATGAGGTGGTGTTCTTCAAGTTTCTTTGAGTCCACAAGCAAAGAGATGAACCTGACAATCACTTTTGAAGGCTGAATGGAGTTCATGAAAAGCCACCACCCAAACTGCATTTAGTTCCTCCAGTGTAGAGAAGACAACACTGTGTCCACAGAATGCATTGTGAGGAATCATAGATGGAGGAGTTCCATTGGGAGAGGTAGTGTGGGGTAGTGGTGGTGGCATTAGCCTGGATAGAGCAGAAATAACATACTTTGAATGTGGGATGGTTGATGGATTACAATAGGTCATACTGTGGCATGGTGGCGTAGTGGTTAGCCTAACGCTTTATAGCATCAGCTATAAGATTGGGATTCATTTCTCACTGCTGTTTGTAAGGAGTTTATATGTTCTCTCTGTGACCGTCCTCCGGGTGCTCCCATTTCCACCCACATTCTAATGCTGTACGGGTTAGGGTTAGTAAGCTGTGGGCATGCTGCGGTGGTGGCAGGAGCATGTTGACACTCACAGACTGCCACCAAGGGATGCATTTCACGGTACACTTCGATGTACAGCTGACAAATAAAGTTAATCTTCAAAAATTATCATTACCTTTAATGGAAGGAGAGGAGATAAGAGTAGATGTCCAGAAATGGATTAAGTGTTATTGAAAACTTTGTCAACAGTGGTGTAGAGGAAAATGGTGCATTGAAAGCTATATTGTGGTAGGTGCTATCATCAACTTGTATTACCACCTTATGTGTCCTCCCCTTCAATCCACTGCCTACCACTCAGTTATTGGCTGCTCCACTCTGCTGGGATGCACAGGGGATTCAGTTGCGTGAGTCTTATAAATATGAAGCAATTTGGTTTGCTGCATATTGTATTACAAAGCATAAAGTTCTTGAACTTGTTTTTGGGAATTGGGTTTAAAGTGTTTGTGGTACCATGATTGATTAATTTAGGGCATACTAAGCCGAAGGAAACTCATTGCAGAAAATATTCTGCAGCTGTCTCTATGACTCAGTTGACGGCAGATTCACCACTCAAACTAGATTGCAAATCCACATCCTCTTCCAGAAGCTTGAATGTATGACCTCAGCTGACTGTCACATTGTTGGATGGTCCTTTCTGCTCTCAGACAAATGCAAATATTATATGAAGAGAACTATAGTTTGCTGGGAGTCACACATAGTGTCATAAAGTCATACAGCATGGAAACAGACCATTCGGCCCAACTCATCCATGCTGACTGTGATGCCGAAAGAGCTGTTCCCATCTGCTCATGTTTACATAAGGACATAAGAAATACAAGTAGGGGTCACCCATCTGGTCCATCGTGTCTGCTTTGCCATTCAGTAAATATCATGGCTGTTCTGGACATGGACTCAGCACCACCTCCCTGCCTATAACCCTTAATTCCCATGCTACTCAAAAACCTATCTAATTGTGTCTTAAATAGATTTAATGATGTAATATGTTTAATATTAACTGCATCCTGAGCAGAGAATTCCACAGATTCACTACTGTTTGAGAAAAGCAGCTTTTCCTTATCTCCATCCTAAATCTGGTTCCCCAAATTTTGAGGCAATGACCTCTACATCTAATCTCTCTTACCAGTAGAAACAATTTTCCTGTCTCTATTATCCATCCCTTTCGTATAGCCCATAGCCCTCTGATCCTCTCCGATCCTTATACTTAACTTGATGGCTTTTAAACCCTGTTATGGAAGCACCAATGCTCTTGAATGGAAAATCCCATGGTAAGTAGTGGATATGGTCCAGTCCATCACAGGTAAAGCCCTCCCCAAGATTGAGTACATCTACACAGATTGCTGATGAAGGAAAGCAGCATCCATCATCAAAGACCGCCGCCACCCCTCCATGCTGCTGCCATCAGAAAGGAAGTACAGGAGCCTCACCGACAGGTTCAGGAACAGTTATTATCCCTCAAGCATCGGTCTCCTGAACCAGAGGGGATAACTTCACTTGCTACATCACTGAACTGATCCCACAAGCTATGGGCTCACTTTCAAGGACTCTTCATCTCATGTTCTCAATATTTTATTGCTTTTTTATATTTTTTTCTTTTGTATTTGCACAGTTTATTGACTTTTTCACTTTGGTTGTTTGTCCATCCTATTGGGTGCAGTCTTTCATTGATTCTGTTGTGTTTTTTGGCTTTACTGCATATCCTTCAAGAAAGCAAATCTCAGGGTTGTATACAGTGACAAATATGTATTTTAATAATAAAATTTACTTTGTATTTTGAATGTCACACATCGGCTTGCCCCAACCATTATTTCTGGCAGCTCATTTCAACTATGCGCTTTACGTGATAAAACATCCCCAGATATCCCTTTTAAATCTCCCATCTTTGATCTTAAACTATCCCATTTTGTTTTCAGTAACCCCTTTCTGAGAAAATTAATGTGTGCTTTCACCCTATCTTTGCCCCTCGTGATTTTATACACCGTTGTCAGGTCATCCCTCAATCTCCAACATTCCAGGGACTACAGTACTAGTCTATGTTGTCTGTACTTGTGACTCAGCCCGCCCCCCCCCCCCAGCTGACTGTCATGATGTTGTGTAAACTTAATGTGTGTCAAATTGGCTGATACATTTTCTACATTAAAATGATGACCATATTTGAAAATTACAGTGATTGTAAACATTGGAACATCCTAAGCAGTGTGGAACTGGCTCCATCCCCTTTCCTTTCCAATCCTGAAGAAGGATTTCAGTCTGAAACACCGAATGTTATTTCTCTCCATAGACACTGCTTGACCTGCTGAGTTCCTCCAGCATTTTCTGTGTGTTACTGTGGAACTGCAAATTATTTTTTAGTTAAAAAGCCTCGTTGATTTTGTTGTTCGAAATTATCTTTCCGCAAAATAAATGAAATACTTGTTGATTTTCCTCTGTAATTTCTATTTATTTATGAGTTTTTTTTTGAAGAAAAGAAATAATATATTCTAAATGGTCTGCCTCTTCCTTCCCTTCCTTTAACAGAGGCTGCATTTGCCTCCAGACTTGTCAGACACAGTGAGCCGATCAAGCAAACCGAATGTGGCAGAATCAGCCAAACTGCTGAGCTCAGGATGTGGTGATGCAGCCAGAGGCAAGAAGCACCTGGACTTCTAGTGACTTTTGTTTAACCATTTCGCTCTGTATTCTCATCAGATGTAAAGTGTTATTGTGGATCATTGGTGTATAAATAAAGCAATAAATATTATTGTCTGTTTAATTAATAAGAACATCTTCTACATTAAGCCCACACCCTCAGTGATAATGAGTTGATCATATCAGAATCAGGTTTATTATCACTGACATATGTAGTGGAATTTGGTGTTTTGCAGCAATATTACAGTACCATACATAAAATATGCTATAAATTACAATAAGAAATCTATATATTAAAAAATTAAATAAAAAAGAGAGCAGAAGTAGTGAGATAGTATCATGGGTTCATGGACCATTTCAAAATCAGTGAAGAATTTTATTAAGTATAATTTCCTATTTACCAATAAAACAAAATTAAATCATAATATATTTATTTCTGATCAGAGGACTGTAAGACAGTGCAAAGGAAGCTAGATTACATTTGTTGAATTATATTATTTGCAGGATTTTGCATTACTCCATCCATGCATTTTACAGAACCAGCATTCTTGTCTTTACGCATGTAGTCATGCCACTCATTCTTTCCTGGCTAGATTCTGAGAGATGTAACAAGCTGCTATTTCATTTACATTTAGAAACTTATTACTAGATTGAAATTAACCCTTAACCCTGGAACATCTGGACAGTGAAGATGCATACATCAGGATGCTCTTCATTGACTACAGCTTAGCATTCAATACCATCATCACCTCAGAACTAATTAATAAGCTCCAGGTCCTTGGTCTCAATAGGTCCTTGTGCAATTGGATCCTCGATTTCTCACTTGCAGACCCCAATCAGTTCAGTGTAACAACAACATCCCCTCCCGATCTCCATTAGCACAGGTGCACCACAAGGCTGTGTGCTTAGCCCCCTCTCTACTTGCTTTACCCTTATGACTATGTGGCTAAGCACAGGTCCAATGCTATATTCAAGGTTGCTGATGACAACATAGTAGTAGGCCGATTCAAAGGTGATAATGAATCAGCATATTGGAGGGAGATTGAAAATCTGTCTGAGTGGTGTCATAACAACAACCTGTTATTCAATGTCAGCAAGACTAAGGAGCAGATTATTGACTTCAGGAGAAGGAAACCAGAGGTACATGCGCCAGTCCACATTGAAGGGTTGGAGGTGGAATGGGTCAGCAACTTTAAATCCCACTGTGTTATTATTTTGGAAAGTTGTATCTGTCTGGTGACCTATATGTACTTTGATAATTCACCTTGAACTTTGAAATTAAATGTGCAATAAACTCAATCTATTCTGTGCTTTGCACAGCAAGCAAACTTTCTGGTGCAGAGGCAGCACCTTCCAAATACACAATCTCTACCAGCTGGAAGAACGAAGACAGGAAAAGCATGGGGAATGTCACCAGAGCCAGGCAGTTGCACTCCAAGCCATACATCATCCTGACGTGGAAATTTATCACCATTCCTTTACTATCGCTTGGTCAAATTCCTGCAACACCCTCTCTTCACAGCAAGTGGATATGCCCATATCGCAAGACCTGCAGCAGCTGGAGTACTTTGAACTAGAAGGCAGCTCACTACCAATCTTCTTGAGGGTAAGTAGGGCTGGACAATTAAATAGAATTTGAATTGGTCTATTACTGGCACATGTGCTGAGATACAGTGAAATTCTTGTCTAGCACATTGTTCATACAGATCAAATCATTACACGATGTATTCAGGTAGAACAAGGTAAAGCATCAGAATGTAGAATAAAATGTAACAGCTACAGAGAAAGTGCAGTATAGGTAAATAATAATGTGCAAGATCATAACAAGGTAGAGTGTGAAGTCAGACCATTTAATAGTCTTTTATCATTAGCCCATTTAATAGGGGTAGAAGACATCCTTGAGCCTGGTGGCATGTGCTCTCAAGCTTTTAAATCTTCTTCCCAATGGGAGAGGGGAGAAGAGAGAATGTTCCTGGTGGGTGGCATCTTTGATTATGTTGGTCCCTATGACATGCTCAGCTGCATCCATAAGTCACTGCAGTCATGTGCAGAGCAGCTGCAATACCAAAATGTTATCCAACCAAAGAATAATTTTTGTTCTATCTGGTTGCATATTGTCTTGGTATCTTATCAATAAAAACGCTGGTTCAGTCTGTAAATCCCTTATCCTTTGACTGAATATTAAAAGAAAGCTTATTGATAGGTTTAGAGCAGGTGTCCATGAACCCCTCATTTAATGGTAAGGCTCCATGGCATAAAAAAGTTGGGGAACCCCTGGTGTAGAGGGGTATGGGCAAATGCGAACAGATAGGACTGGCTTAGGGGGGCATCTTTGTCAGCATGGACAAGTTGAGTGGAAGGGTCTGTTTTTGTGCTGTATTACTCTGAATTCAAACTAACAGCTTTCACCTTGAACCTAAGACCTCAAGATGTGAAGCGAGAATACTATCATCCAAATTATAATTACATAGTTAAATTATAATTCCAAGGATGATGCCAGAACTAGAGGACCTGAAATATCAGGAGTGTTTGAATAGGTTAGGACTGTATTCTTTAGAATGTAGAAAATTGAGAGGAAATTTGATAGAGGTATACAACATTAAGAGGGATACAGATAGGGTAAATGCAAGCAGGCTTTTGCCACTGAGGTTGGGTGAGATCACAACCAGAGGTCATGAGCTAAGGTTGAAAAGTGAGAAGTTTTAAGGGGAACATGAAGGGAAACTTCTTTACTCAGAGGGTCATGGGAGCGTGGAAAGAGCTGCCAGTACAAATGGTGCATGCAAGTTCAATTTCAACATTTTAAAAGAAGTTTGGATAGTTACATGGATAGTAGGGGTATGGAGAGCTATGGTCCAGATGGGAATAGACAATTTAAAAGGTTTTGACATAGGCTAGATGGGCCAAAGGGCCTGTTTCTGTACTGTACTTCTCTATGACTCTGACATTTTAACTTTTAAAATGTAATGCCAAGCCACAGAACTGCTGGCCAAAGGCTTGGTCAGAAGTAGATTTTAAGAAGAGTTATGAAATTGGGAGAAGCTAAGAGATTGCAGATGGAAATAATTGAGTACAGCGGTCAAGCAGTGGGACTGTCTCCATAAAAACTGAGAATAATTGAGCACAGGTTCAGAGAAGTATTGAATTTCAGAGGATTGCAGGAATTTAAAATGGTGGCAGGCATAGGGAGAGGCAAGGCCATGGAGAAATATAGAGAATAAATATTTAAAAACAAGCCCAAAATTATTCAATTTCTGGCAATGAATTTAAAGATGATGATCAGAGACAAAGGATTGAAATGAATGATTTGTTAGCAAAAAATCAAAGCAGAAAAAGGTATTAGTTAGATTTAGTGCTTGTTCCATAACTGATATAGCACACGGATTATCAACTCTTGAAACTTGAATGGAAGTAAGCTGGTTTGGTACATAAGGTAAGAGTTATCTGTTTGGTTTGGGATAGCAATGCAAATACTTAGCGGTATTATCTTGTTTAATTGGTTGATTCATTTTCTTGATTTGTTTAACTTCACCCTGTGTAATTCTAAATAATAGACTTGTAAAGAGAAATTATTGAGGATAGGACTGGCAATTAAGGCATTAATTGTTAATCCCTAATTGCTTTGAACTGAAGAGGTAGTTAAAAGTCAACTGTGTTGGTGGGTCTGAAGGTACATAAAGACTAGATCAGAGACAGATAACAGATTTCCTTCCTTGAAGAGCAATGATGAATTAGATGGGTTCAACATAGAACCACGCAGCACAGGAACAGGTCCTTCAGCCCACAATGTTTTGCCAAACCAATTAAATTAGCAATCAAATGACCAACTAAACTAATTCCTTCTGCCTACACAATATTCATAGCCTTCCAATTCCCTCATATTTGTGTGCAACAATGTAGCAAGTTTGTGGTTTGTGAAAATTCTTTAAATTCCAGATTTATTCAGTTAATTAAATTGTCCAGACTTGTGACTCTAGATCAATGGTTCTGATTCTGACTCAGAATGAGATTTATTATCACCGACAAATGTCATGAAATTTGTCATTTTGCAGTAGCAGCACTGTGCAATACATAAAGTGTACTATAAATAACAATAACATATATGAACATAAAAAATAGAACAAGAAGAGAGCAGATATAGTGAGGTAATGTTCATGGGGTTATTGTCCATTCAGAAATCTGTGGGTGGAGGGAAAGAAGCTGTTCCTAAAACATGGATTGACTGTCTTCAAGCTCCTGTACCTGCACCCTGATGGTAATGATGAAAAGGGGGCATATCCTGCATGGTGGGGGTCTTAATGATGGATATCGTCTTTTAAAGATGACATTGTTGCTGGGGAAGCTGGTGCCCGTGATGGTCCTGGCTGAATTTACAACCCTCTACAGTTTTTACCGATCCTGTGCGTTGGTGCCTCCACACCCAATGATGATACGTGTAGGGCTTAGAACAGTACAGCACAAGGAACAGGCCATTCAGCCCACAGTGTTGTGCTGAACCAGTTAAAAAGCAGATCAAAAACACCCAAACACTAATCCCTCCTATCTACACCATGTCCATATCCTTACAATACCAGTTAGAATTCTCTCTTTGGTACCTCTGTAGAAATTTGCTAGAGTCTCTGGTGACAAACCGAATCTCCTCAATCTTCTAATGAAATAAAGCCCCTGGTGTTCCTTCTTCATAGTTTCATCTATATGTTGAGTTCAAAGAATGTCTTCAGATAGGGTGACACTCAGGAACTCTGGCTGCTGATTCACTATCTTCATGTATTGAAAGAAGTATCCATTCATCAAGGATGATGATTAATAACAGATATTAGTAATTTCTTACCCTTTATGTTATACAATGTTACTGAGCGATTAATTGAGAAAACTGGATTAATCATGAAAATGAGTTCACATCTCCCTATTGCGTTGATAATTAGAAATTGTTTAACTATTCCCTTTAAATGATGTGGATATGTGTTAAATTATCCAGTGCAGAGGAATAAACACAAAAATACTGGGTATTTTTAAATGGTGAGGACTCCTTTGGTAGGGGTTATCTATGGATATTGCATCCTGGCTCTCTATGGGATACACAAGCCAGGGCAGTATGATATTAAAAGCAAGCTGTTGCCCATGAAGCAAGCTCCCTCTCTCCACACAGCTAATAAATCCAAAGGAATGGTAGCAACTGATTCTGTCTGGCATCGGCAGGGTCACAAGAGTTGCCAGTCTGTGTTGAACTCAACACAGGATTGCCTTAGGGACTCCAGCTCTGGATTTTTCCTCAGAGTTTACTCTCAAAGCCTTCACCATGAGTAGTTATAGCTGCACAGCAGCAGAGGTTTGAGAGCAGAGTTTTGCTTCTCGTAATTGAGCTGACAACCACGGCTGAAGAGCCCCATCTGCCTAAAGTGACTTGTTTTAAGGTGCTAATAAACTGCCTTTGCTCCTTCTCCTTCCCTGTCAGTAGAAATGGTTCCACCAGAATTAGTAGCTAAGGCACATGTGACGGCCAGGACTTGGACTTGGACTTGGTTGTCAGAGGCTATTTGAGGCACATGTCCTTGACAGAAGTTAATAAGTAGTGGAATCTTATCCCCACTACCTCCCCTGACTATGACAACCTTAAGGAGCCATGCTGAATTTAAATGGTTCAAAACAGAAAAAGTTGAAAGTAAATTTATTATCAAAGTACATGCTGTATATGTCACCTGTAATCCTAAGATCATTTTCTTGTGGGAATGCTCATAAAATCTAAAGAATAATAACCACAACAGAATCAATGTAAGACCACCCAACTTGGGCATTCAACAAGAGTGCAGAAGACAACAAATTATGCAAATACAAAAAGAATGAAAAATAAATTAGCAATAAATATCAAAAACATGAGATGAAGAGTCCTTGAAAGTGGGTCAGAATATATTTACTGCAGAATCCGGTGAAAATTCAGCATCTTAGTTCCTGGGATAAAAATAGAAAATGTTGGAAAAACTCAGCAGGTGAGGCAGCATATGTCAACAGAGAGACACAAGAGACGGCAGATGCTGGAATCAGGAGTTCAATCCCAATGCAGGGCCTTGACCTAAAACATAAACGATTCCTTGTCTCCCACACATGTTGAGTTTCTCCTGCAGTTCGTTTGAAAGAAGAAAAAAACAGTTGTGTTCAGGTCCAGTAGCCTTCCTCAGCATGGGGAAGGAGAAAAAACAAGTTAGTTTTCAAAGACAGAGATATTGGGTGAAGGATGGGCAGAATCAAGAAAATAACCCCGGTAGGGTGAGACTATGTAAGGAGCAGTAAAGTTTAAATTGAGTCTCTTCATGTAATAACCCCGGTAGGGTGAGACTATGTAAGGAGCAGTAAAGTTTAAATTGAGTCTCTTCATGTAATAACCCCGGTAGGGTGAGACTATGTAAGGAGCAGTAAAGTTTAAATTGAGTCTCTTCATGTAATGCATTTCAATTTTAAGGCTATAGAGAGTTGTGCACACAGCTCAGCACATCACAGAAACCAGCCTCCCCTCCCTGGACTCTGCTTACACGTCTCACTGCCTCAGTAAAGCAGCCAACATCATCAAGGATCCCATCCACTCAAAACATTCTTCTCCCCCTCCCATCAGGCAGAAGATTAAAAAAAAGCCTGATAGCATGTACCACCAGGCTCGAAGACAGACTCTACCCCACTGCTATGTACAGTAATTAAACAGTGCCCAGGTACAATAAAGTGGAACCTTGACCTTACTGTCTACCTCTATCACACTTTTACTGTAACACTGCTCTGCATTCTGTTATTGTTTTACCTTGTAATACCTCAATGAATAAAACAGTATGAATGGTATATAAAGTTCAAAGTAAATTTATTATCTAAGTACCTACATGTCACCCTGTGCTATCCTGAAATTCATTTTCTTGTTGGCATTCACAGTAAAAAATCACAATAAAATCAATGAAAAACTACACAGAAACAAAGATGGGCCAACAACCAGTGTGCAAAGGCCAACAAATAGTGCAAATATAAAAAGAAAACTAAATACTAAATGAATAAGTATTGAGAACATGAACTGTAGAGTCCTTGAAAGGGAGTCCATAGGTTGTGGAATCTGTTCAGAGTTGAAGTGAGTGAAGTTACCCTGATGGTTGAAGGGTAATAACTGTTCCTAACCCTGGTCATAAGGCTCCTGTACCTCCTTCCTGCTGGCAGTATCGAGAAGAGAGCTTGGTCTAGATGGTGGAGGTCCTTGAAGAAGTTATAAGATCAGTTTTTTCACTGGGTCTTTGTACATGTTATAATAGTAAACCTGTTTACCATGTCCAACAGGCCAACCTATGCAAAAGAAAAGAAAAATCTGAATCAAAATCCTGACAGGTACTCAGCACTTCAGCCCTATTACAAACTGGAAGAGTCAAAACTAGCAACTTTGTTATTGAGTCCCGCAGGCTGCAATGAGTCCAGGTGGAAGGTAAGTTTTGTCCTTCGAGCTTGTATTGGGCCTTATTGTAATAATTCAGGAGATCACAGAAGTAAAGGTCAGAGAGGGAATGGAATAGTGAGTTGAACAGCCAGGCAACCAGTAACTCAAAGTCGCTACCGTGGTATGAGCTCAGGTGTTCTGTAAAGCAGCATTTGACTTCCCCAGCACTGAGGAGGACACTTTGTGACTATTGGACACAGTGCACTAGAGTGGAAGAAATAGAAAGACTGTTTGGGCCACTACATGATAGGAAGGGAAGTGATGAAGAGAAGGAAAGTGATTGAAGGTATTGGACCTTCTGTGGCAGGCAGATGCAGTGTCACTATTGAGGGAGTCCTGGAGAGATCATAAGATCTTAAGACACAGGAGCAGTATTAGGCTAATCAGCTCATCAGATTTGCTCCACCATTTCATCATGATTGCTTTATTACCCCTCTCAACCCCATTCTCCTGCCTTCTCCCTGTAACCTTTGACACCCTTACTAATTATGAGCTTATCAACCTCTGCTTTAAGTATACCCAACAGCTATCTGTTGCAATGAATTCCACAGATTCACCACTCTCTGGCTGAAGAAATTCCTCCTCATCGCTGTTGCAAAGGGACATCCTTCTATTCTGAAGCCGTGCCCTCTGGTCCTTGACTCTTCCACTGTAGGAAACATCCTCTCCACATCAACTCTGTCTAGGCCTTCAATAGGTTTCAATGAGATCCCCCCTCATTCTTGTAAACTCCAGTGAGTACAGACCCAGAGCCATCAAGTGCTCCTCATAGGTTAGTCAGTCCCTTCAATGTGGAGAGGGAGTGTGGGAAAGGGTATATGTGCCTGGTGGTCAAATACTGTTGGAGCTAGTTACTGGAAAGGTAAGTCTGCCGAAGGCAGAGAGATGGAGTAGGCTAGACCCTGACCCTTTACAGCAGGGGTTCACAACTTTTTGTATGCCATGGACCAATACCATTAAGCAAGAGGTCCATGGACCACACATTGGAAATCCTTGCCTTAGAGTTTGTGAAAGTGATTACTCGACCTTATTGATGCAGACAGATTCGTACAGGCTTCATTGCAGTAGATGCCGAGAGAGTGTTTCCTCTGTCTCAAGTGTAGAATTAGACATCACAGTCCAAATTAAAGAATAGTTCAATTAGGATTGAAATACAAAGAAGCTCCCTCACGGAGAAGAAGGGATGTGGAAGCTTATCATTAATTGCTTTCAAACTATGATCAGTCGAATTCTACAAATGAGAGAAATTGAGCAATATAGGGATAGAGCAGATATGAAGAGCCAACTTGCTTTTTCCTCCAATTTCTTATGTACTTAAGTATTAATATTGGTAAAAATGATGATTGAAAAGACCTGGTGATTTACTAATTATTCTTTCAGCAAAAGAAAACTTTTCCCATTGTGGTCTTTATATTCTTTCAGGGACTCTACGACTCCAGTTCTCAATAGCGATGCTTCACTACCAGATGAACTCAACGCCCTCTATGTCCGCTTTGAAAGGGATAATATAACTACAGTTGTGAAGATCCCTGCTGCACCCGGTCACCCTGTGAACTCTATCTCAGAGGCCGACGGTAGGCTGTCTTTAAAGAGGGTGAACCTTTGCAAGGTGGAAGGTTCTGATGGAGTACCTGGTAAGGCTCTGAAAACTTGTGCCAACCAACTGTCAGGAGTATTCAAGGACATTTTCAATCTCTCACTGCTACAGGCAGAAGTTTCAAAAAGGCAACAATTACACCAGTGCCTAAGAAGAATAATGTGAGCTGCCTTAATGATGATTGCCTGGTAGCACTCACATCGACAATGATGAAATGCTTTGAGAGGTTGGTCATGACTAGACTGAACTCCTGCCTCAGCAAAGACTTGGACCCATTGCAATCTCAATGGCTCTTCACATGGCCTTAGACCACCTGGACAATACAAATACCTATGTCATAGTGCTGTTCATCCACTACAGCTCAGCATTTAATACCATTATTCCCACAATACTGATTGAGAAGTTACAGAACGTGGGCCTCTGTACTTCCCTCTGCAACTGGATCCTCAACTTCCTAACCAGAAGACCACAAGCTGTGCGGATTGGTGATAATATCTCCTCCTCACTGACAATCAACACTAGAGGACCTCAGGGGTGTGTGCTTAGCCCACTGCTCTACTCTCTCTATACCCATGACTGTGTGGCTCAGCATAGCTCAAATACCATCTAAAAATTTGTTGATGATACAACCATTGGTGTTAGAATATCAGATGGAGACAAGAGGACGTACAGGAGTGAGATATCTCAACTATTGGAATGGTGTCGTAGCAACAACCTTGCACTCAACGTCAGTAAGATGAAAGAGCTGATTGTGGACTTCAGGAAGGGTAAGATGAAGGAACACATACCAATCCTCATAGAGGGATCAGAAGTGGAGAGAGTGAGCAGTTTCAAGTTCCTGGGTGTCAAGATCACTGCGGACCTAACCTGGTCCCAACACATCGATGCAGTTATAAAGAAGGCAAGACAGTGTCTATACTTCATTAGGAGTTTGAAGAGATTTGGTACGTCAACAAATACACTCAAAAACTTCTATAGTTGTACGGTGGAGAGCGTTTTGACAGGCTGCATCACTGTCTGGTATGGGGTGGGGGGTGTGGGGAGCTACTACATAGGACTGAAAGAAGCTGCAGAGGGTTGTAAATTTAGTCGGCTCCATCTTGGGTACTAGCCTACAAGGAGCGGTATCTCAGAAAGGCACCTTTCATTATTATGGACCTCCAGCACCCAGGGCATGCCCTTTTCTCACTGTTACCATCAGGTAGGAGATACAGAAGCCTGAAGGCACACACTCAGTGATTCAGGAACAGCTTCTTCCCCTCTGCCATCCATTTCCTAAATGGACATTGAACCAGTGAACACTACCTCACTTTTTTAATATACAATTATTTCTGTTTTTTGCACGATTTTAATCTATTCAATATACGTATACTGTAATTGATTTACTTGTTTGTTTATCATTGTTGTTGTTATTTATTCCTCTGCTGGATTATGTATTGCATTGAACTGCTGCTGCTAAGTTAACAAATTTCACGTCACATGCTGGTGACAATAAACCTGATTCAAATTCTGATTATGTAATATTTATTTATGATTGTTAATATTATTTGGATTTTTTTATAAAGCACAGTTTCTCTTGGTTGTTTGTCAGCCTTTGTGTGTATATTTCTTAAATTGATTCTATTGTATTTCTTTGTATTTACTCTGAATCCTTCTTCTTCTTCTTAAGCCCATTACCGTTACTGGGGTATAGCCTGAGAGGACTCACCAGAGTCCTCTGTCCTGAGCCAGTCCTTCAAGTTGTCCCCACATGTATCCCATCTTCTTGGTGTACCCTTCTTCTCTCAGGGATGAGGTCTTTGGAGCTTACACTGGCGTTTCAGTAGCTCTGGGTATATAGGGGATCCCAGTCCTCCTTTTGCAGCTGGGCTTGAGACTGTCAACAGCCGAGATATCTACTGTGAATGCCCACAGCAAAATGAACCTCAGGGTAGTGTATGCTGATACACAAGTACTAAGATAATAAATTTACTTTCAAATTTGAACTTCATTATTCTAATGAATGTGAGTGACTCAGCAGTTAAATCACCACTCTCTCAAAGCACCAAGAGATACACAATAAATACAGAATTTACAAAGGATGCCTCTAACTTCAGTAATGAATACCAACAAAGCCAAGTCAGAACCCCTTTTCATGTATTACACGCTAACCCAATCATTTTACCAGTGTCAGTGAAATTCAGTCTGATATTACAACAGAGAAACTGCCAAACACTTTAGATCTTATCTTTCGCAGATGTGTTGTCATTAAACGATTACTGATTCTTTTGCACAGATTATTTTGCTCTTTGCATTTGTGGTGAAATTAAATCCAGAGATATGCCACAACCTGAGTATCATTTGGATAATGGTAGCAACTTACAATTAAGATAGCAAACTGTCTCAAAACGTTTTCAAAGTTCAATGTAAATTTTATTATCACAGTACAAGTATATTGCCACATCCATCATTTTCCTGCAGGCACACTCAGCAAATCTACAGAATAATAGAAATAGTAGAAACTACAACAGGATCTATGAAAGATCAACCAGAGTGCAGAAGACAAAACTTGTGTAAATGCAAATATTCTAAAAAAAAGCAATAAAATAACAAGATAAAGAGTCCTGAAAGTGAGATCATTGGTTGTGGCAACACCTCAATGGATAGGGCAAGTGAGTGTTGTTACCTCCTTTTATTCAGGAGCCTGATGGTTGTAGGACAGTAGCTGTTCTTGAACCTGGTGGTGCTAGTCCTGAGGTTCTTGTACTTTCTACCTGATAGCAACAGTGAGATAAGAGCACGGCCTGAGTGGTGGGGCTCTCTGATGATGGATGCTGCTTTCCTATGACAGTGTTTCATGTAGATGTGCTCAATTGTGGTGTGGGCTTTCACCCATGACATACTGGGCTGAATCCACTACCTTTTGTAGGCTTTTCCATTCAAAGATATTGGTGTTCCCGTACCAGGCTGTGATGCAGCTCATCAGCACCCTTCCCATCACACACCTATGGAACTGTGCAGTGGCAAACAAATCTTTCCTTTTGGTGATAAGATAGTTATAAATGTTTAAGAATGTTGAAACATTCTGGTGTAGGCCAGCTTAGTGCTAATACTAAAATAAATAAAATTGCTGGAAATACACAGCAGGTCAGACAGTTTATGTAGAAATAGAAATCATAACAGTTAATGATTGAGGTTAAAGCTCTGTGACCAACTGGACAACTAATATGATTACCTTGCCCTGTTTTAATTGTTCCAAAGATCTGCTCCTGGGTTAACACAGCTCAGACAGTCGGAATTCAGAGTTCAATTCCAGCAGTGTATTTCAGGAGTTCATATGTTCTCCCCATGACTCATGGGTTTCCTCTGTGTGTTTCCTGCCACAGTCCAACGACACACCAGATTGTAGGTTAATTTGTTCTTCCATTTGTTACGTGCTGTGTCATATAATGTAGGCGATCATGGTCTTTCCGTGACCGTGATTGCTCTTGGGAAAATTTTCTACAGAAGTAGTTTGCCATTATCTTTACAAAACGGGTGACCCCAGCCATTATCAGTTCTCTTCAGAGATTGTCTGCCTGGCGTCAGTGGTCAGATAACTAGGAGCTGATATCCACTACCTGCTCCCACGTGACCCTGATTGGGGGGTGGGGGGTGGAGGGGGGAGGGGGTGTTAAGCAATTGATACACCTTGCCCAAGGGTGACCTGCAGACTAGCAGAGGGAAGGAGCACCTTATACCTCATTTGGTAGAGACATATCTTCACCCAGCCACCCCAGGTTAATTGGTCACCTATAGTTAGGCTGGGGTTAAGTCGGTGGGTTGCTGGATGGTATGGCCCTTTGGGTCAGAAGGGCCTATTCTGTACTGTATCTCTAAATTCTGTTGTGGCTTTCCCTCAAGGTTGAGGATGATGGTCTTCTTTCCGATTCACAGAGCAAAGACGCCTGTGCACATATTTGTTTAATGTGTACTTGATGTTGCACTCCAAGAAACACACGATACTTCACAAATCAACCAGCTGATTCCAATGGCATGGAAACCACGGCGATTGGAGCTGATTGATTTGTTGCAGCCTTTATCCGCCTTCACAGCCATTGAGTTCGAAGTAACTTTGTCCGCCTGTTCCAGCGTTGAGGTCTTGGTTGGATTGTTCTTTGTCAGGGACCCCACCCTCGACCTCACTGCCATGGGTGACCCTACCAGGAGCATAGCTCCAGACGGCATCGCTCTCGGGATCTCAGGACCACACAGGCTTCTCCACCATGACAAGGTGACAATCCATGGAGAAGATCTCTAAATAAATAAAAAGCCTAAACAATGAAATCAATGATTCGTTTAATGTCAGAGAATGCATACAGCATACAACCTGAAATTCTTACTCTGCACAGACATCCAGAAAACAGAAGGAAAACCCCAAAGAATGAATGACAGAAAAATTTTAGAACCCCAAAGCCCCCTTCCCCCCATGCACAAGCAGCTGCAAAACATCGACCCTCCACCCACCTGTTGAGCAGAAAGTATCAGCACCCATCCACCATGCAAGCAATAGCAAAGCCCCCAAAGGGACCGTGATCTAGAATCTATCAAAAACCACTGTTCATTCCCACAGTTCGACATCCCACAGGCTCTCTCTCTCATCAACAAAGGAGAGAGGCGTATCATTCTAGCAAATTTATAAATCTGAGTCCTTTATTTAATCTTAGCTATTTTCAGAATAAAGATGGCACCATTTTCTAACAATGCAATGCCAGGTATTATCACAACATTCTTCTCTTGATATACTTTATTAGCCCGTTCCAAGAGTGAATGGACATCACTGTCATTCAGAATCGACTTCAGATTAGTGTGCGAGCTATAACTGTCATTTATGCTAGATAGCCCAGTCAAAACTGTCCATCACTACCCGTCATCTGCTATTTCTGTATGCCTAATAGTGCAGCCTCACGGTTTTTTTTATTTAACAGGAGTTGATGCCTTTGATAATCTAGTGCAGGTGTTATATCTAAGTGCTGTTTTAACATTTCATTTATATTTGAGTTCAGCAGCAAAATGATTAGAACAAGATTAATGTAATTTCTGTAGGATTCTGCTGACTCTTTGAATGAATTCTGATTGGTCCCATTCTTCTCCCCTTTCCCCATTAGCCCTGCATTTTTTCCTCTTTAAATATTTAGTTAAATGTAAAAAAAAACTAAAAAAAAATACAGTGCACGAACTATCTGTGGGAGTTCTAATAATGCAATCAAAGTTTGTAACTTTGTAAAATCGAAATAAATCAGCCAGGGATATACTAAAGAGGTTATTGCACAAGGTTGTGCTTCTTAAATTTATTTGGTCACTGCAATAAAACATAAAAGAATCATATTTTTTAGATAAGGGATTATATTCTGAGAATAATGCTGGTGTGCCTTCACATCATTCCTCCCCCTTCACTTGCCCCCTCACCTGGCTTCACCTATCACCTGCCAACTTGTACTCCCTCCCTTCCCTCCACTTTCTTATTCTGGCTTCTTCTGCCTTCCTTTCCTGAAGAAGGGTCTCGGTCCAAAACATCGACTGTTTATTCATTTCCATAGATGCTGCCTGACCTGCTGAGTTCCACCAGCATTTTGAGTGTGTTGTTCCGGATTTCCAACATGTGCAGGCATTTTCATTTTATTTAGAGAGCAGAATGGAACAGGCCCTTCTGGCCTTTCAAGCAATGCCACCCAGCAACCTCCAATTTAACCCATCCTATTCATGGGACAGTTTTAGAATGACCAATTAATTTCCCCAGTATGTTTTTGGACTGTGAGAGGAAACCAGAGGACCTGAAGAAAACCCATGCATTTCATGGGGAGATGTCACAGAGATGCCGTGATTGAACTCCAGACTCTGACTCCCTGAGCTGTAATAGCATCGTGCTAACTGCTAAGCTACTGTAGTGGTTTTTTTGTGTGTTGTTCTGGATTTTCAGCATCTGCAGAATCTTTTGTGTTTATACTCAAGTGTCTTTTGTGCTTTAGTAAACAATGTTAAGAGCTACTTGTTTTAAGGAAATATATTCTTACAATTAAGCTAATGTGATTTTTTTCTTTAGAAGATAATGCTATTAAGAACTGCTTGATTTATCTAAAACATTACTGAGCTATTCTTAAAAATCCTAATGCAAATATTGTAAGACCACGTGTGTTATGTATTTATTGTGCATTATCTTTAGGAGCTACAAATAAGTAAGTAGAGATGCTGCTGTGCCTTTTTTGTTATGCCACTGACATTCTGGCCCTGAGACAGATCCTCTGTAGTGCCAAAGAACCTAAAGTTGTTGACCCTCTCCACCTCTGATCCCCAAATGAGAACTGGCCCATGGACCTCTGGCTTCTTGCTCCTGAAGTCAATAATTAGTTCTTTGGTTTTGCTGACATTAAGGGAGAGGATTTTGTTCTGGTACCACTCATTCCCTCCTACGAGGGGTGATTGGTAAGTTCGTGGCCTAAGGTAGAAGGAGTCAATTTTAGAAAACCTAGCACATTTATTTTTCAACATAGACCCCTCCTACATTTACACACTTAGTCCAGTGGTTGTGGAGCATACGGATCTTGGACCTCCAGAAAGTGTCCACAGATGGGTGAATAATTCCACTCCTATGTCTTCTGGTCTTGTGGAAAGCACCTTTAATGTAACAAAGCTATCAGAGATTCTTATACAGCTTTAGTTACATGCACATGCAGGTCAACTCTTTTGAGTGATTACATTTGAAGTTAATAACTCATCTCCTTCTATGTTAGGCCACGAACTTATAAATCACCCCTGATGAGTTATTAACTTCAAACTTTCTGCATAATCACTCAAAGAGTTGAACTGCATGTGCAGGTAATGAAAACTGTATAACTCATCTTCTTCTACCTTAATCCCCAAACTTATCAATCACCCCTGCTGCAGACACTTTCTGGAGGTCCAAGATCCATATGCTCCATGACTGCCGGACTAAGTGCATAAATGTAGGAGGGGACTATGTTGAAAAATAAATGTGCTAGGTTTTCTAAAATTGACTCCTTCTACCTTAGGCCATGAACTTATCAATCACCCCTCGTATATGCTGATTCATCACGTTTAATTTGGCCAACAGTGTTGTCATCAGCAAACTTAAATATGGTGTTGGAGCTGTACTCAGCCTCACATCCATAAGTGCAAAGTGAGTAGATCAGGGGTCCCTGTGGTGCACCTGTGTTGATGGAGATTATTGAGGAGATGTCATTGCCAATCTGAACAGACTGGGGTCTGCAACTGAGGAAATTGAGGATCCAATCGCACAAGGAGGTATTGAGACCCAGGTTGTGGAGCTTGAGAACTAATTTTGAGGGGATGATGATACTGGAAGTTGAGCTGCAATCAATGAAGAGCATCCTGATGTGTGCATCTTCACAGTCCACGTATTCCAGAGCTGAGTGAAAAGCCAACTTCAATGATTCCAGTTTGAGATGGCGCTACCAAAGGCATGCAACAGCTTACTGGTAATAAGGCAAAGTGAATTCTCAGGATGTGCGCTGCTGGTGTACTTCAAAATCGACTCATTTGGAGTTGGAGCCGTGCTGGTTGGAGTGAAAAATTCAGTGGAGAGCAGAAGCCAAGGCAGAGGAGTTCTGATTCAAAGATTCAAAGTACATTTATTATCAAAGTATGCATACAGTATACAACAATAAATTTCCTTCTTCCCTACAGACAGTCATGAACCAGACAAAGAACCATGGAACCAACCAATTCAAAGAAAAACATCAACCATCGGAACATCTTGAGCCCCCCGATGAGTTATTAACTTAAAACTTTCTGCATAATCACTCAAAGAGTTGAACTGCATGTGCATGTAACGAGAGCTGTATAACTCATCTCCTTCTACCTTAGTCCACAAACTTATCAATCACCCCTGCTGAAGAAGGGGGTGATTACAGCATTTTGTGTGTGTTGTTTGAATTTCCAGCATCTGCAGATTTCCTCATGTTTATGTGTATTTAAGGCAGCGGTTGATAGATTCTTGATTGGTCAGGGCATGGATACAGGGAGAAGGCAGGAGATTTGGGCTGAGAGGAAAACTGGATCAGCCATGATGAAATGGTGAAGCAGACTTGATGGGCCAAATGGACTAGCTCTGCTCCTATCTCATAGAGTCTTATGGACTAAAAGAGTGGACAAAACTGTAGGTGAGGTCAAAGTGCAGAGACACGATCGAACAATCACAAGCACAAAAGGTTCTGTGGATGCTGGAAATCCAGAATAATGCACACAAAGTGCTGGAGGAACTCAGCAGGTCAGGCAGTAATGACAAAATGGTGGAGCAGACTTGATGGATCAAATGGCCTAATTCTACTTCTACATCTTATGGTCTTATATCAGAATCAGATTTATCATCAATCATATGTCATGAAATATGTTTTTTGGGGCCGCAGTACAATGCATACATAAAATCACTTCAGTAATGTGCAATAATCTTAGACTCCCTAGTTATATAAATGTGCCTAAGATTTTTGCACAGTACTGTAAATGCAAGTTCTTTTTCTGTAGTGAGGTGAGCCAGCCATTTCTAAATGTTTAATGATGTTCTGACACACACATTAACATTCCTGCCTTATTTGACTTTCCACAAGTCAGTTGCTTGCAACATGGATTATAAGGTTAAAATAAAAGGTTGTAAGTGCCGTATTATTTGCTATCCTTTTAAAATGATTATGACAATGTAACAATTATATAACAGATGCTACCTCAGGAAAATGAGGCACAGAAAAAAAGATACAGCCAACCCTCAAAGAGTTGTTTTTTAATTGAAAGAAACATAAATGCAGTTTGTCATATGACCTTTAGTTAAAGAAATTAGTGAAACAAAAGATTGTCCATAGCAAACCTAACCACCTGTCTTGGGGAAATAATAAAATTTATTGCTACATCCACTGTGTATTTAATACATTTTACACCGGCTCCCTAGCAACCAGTGTACCAGATAACACTTTTTTTTTTAATATACAATACACTCAAATCTCTTAACATCAATTTTAGAAGTGGGATGAGATTGATCCCGTTAAATCTTTACATTAAATTTTGCAACCAATTATAATTCAGTGTCTATTTTATTAGGTACACCTGTACACCTGCTCTTTAATGCAAATCTCTAATCAGCCAAATATGTGACAGCAACTCAATGCATAAAAGCATGCAAACATGGTCAAGAGGTCCAGTTGTTGTTCAGACCAAACATCAGATTGGGAAAGAAATGCGATCTATGTGACTGACTGTAGAATGACTGTTGGTGCCAGATGGGGCGGTTTGAGTATCTCAGAAATTGCTAATCTCCTGGAGTTTCCACACACAATGGTCTCTAGAGTTTACAGAGAAAGGTGCGAAAAACAAAAAAAAAATCCAGGCAGTTCTGTGGGTAAAAACACCTTGCTAATGAGAGAGATCAGAGGAGAATGGCCAGAATGTTTCAAGCTAACAGGAAGGCGACAGTAACTCAAATAACTATCTACAGTATTACAACAGTGGTCTGCAGAATTGCAACTCTGAATGCACGACACATCAAACCTGAAAGTGGATAGACCACAGCAGCAGAAGGCCACGCACATGCTCTCAGTGGCTATTTAGGTAGAGAGGGTACAGAATAAAGTTGCCATTGAATGTATTTGTTCATTGTATCACGGACAGAAAACCATCATGTCCTGCTCCCCTAAACCACACACCCTCTCCCTTAGATCAGATTGCTTATTTTGGCTGAAGCTTCCTTACACTTCATAATGTTACTGCTAATTAATAGAGTAATAGAGTTGTTTATTTAATTATTTATTGAGATAAAGTACGGAATAAACCCTTCCAGCCCTTAAAGCTGTGCCACTCAGCAATCCTCCGACAAAATCCTAGCCTAATTATGCGACAATTTACAACGACCATTCAACCTACCAACCAGCATGTCTTTGGACTGTGGGAGGAAAGCGGAGCACCCAGAGGAAACCTACGCGGTCCTTACAGGCAGCAGTGAGAATTGAACTCGGGTCGCTGGTAATGTAAAGCGTTGAACTAACAACTACATTACCATGTACAGAGAACTACAGCACAGAAACATGCCCTTTGGCCCATCTAGTCCATGCTGAACTGTTATTCTCCCTCGTCCCATCAACCCAGAGCTGGACCATAGCCCTCCAGACCTCTCCCATCCATGTACCTATCCAAACTTCTCTTACATGTTGAAATCGAAATCACATTCATTATTCTGCTGGCAGTTCATTCCACCCTTTAAACATTTGACCTTTCACCCTTAACCTATGACCTCTAGTTCCAGTCTCATCCATCCTTAATGGAAAAAGCCAGCTTGCACTTGCCCTATCTCATAATTTTGTACATGTCTATCAAATCTCTCCTCATTCTCCTGTGCTCCAGGGAATGAAGTCCTAATCTATTCAACCTTTCCCTATAATTCAGTCCTCAACATCCATATGAATGTTCTTTGTGTGCTTTCAGTCTTATTGGTATTTTTCCTGCAGGGAGGTGACCAGAACCTGATAACAATAGGGATGAAATTCAGCAATGAAAATTGATATAGTGTTTCTGATTGCTGTGGTTTTCCCACATGGTTCAGATCTACCTAACTGGCTTGCAAGCTCCTTACTTCTTCCACCTATCACCTCCAAGCTTCTTACTTCAACCCCCCCCCCCCACCCCCACCTTTCCCCTCATCTGTCACCAAGGTGAGAAAACTTGCAGACGCTGGAAACGCACTCAAAATGCTGGAGGAACTCAGCAGGCCAGGCAGCATCTATGGAAAAGAGTAAAAAGTCGATATTTCGGGCCGAGACCCTTCTTCAGGACTGGAAAAAAAAGATGAGAAGTTGGAGCAAGAAGGTGGGCGAGTGGAGGAAGAAATACAAAGTGGCAGGTGATAGGTGAAACTGGGAGAGGGGGAGGGGTGAAGTAAAGAGCTGGGGCATCGATTGGTGAAAGAGATACAGGACTGGAGAAGGGGGAATCTGATTAGAGACGGTAGAAGACTATGGAAGAAAGGGAAGGGGAGAGGAGTTCCAGAGGGAGGAGATGGGTAGGTAAGGAAATATGGTGAGAGAAGGGAGCAGGAGTGGAAATAGTGAAGGGGGAGAGGCTTACCACAAATTTGAGAAATCAATGCTCATGCCGTCAAGTTGGAGACTACCCAGACGGAATATAAGGTGTTGCTCCTCCAACCTGAGTGTGGCCTCATTGCAATAGTGTACTTATAAGTATCTTCCTGGTACTTAACCTTGCAAGTGGAATAAGTGCTACACCTGTCCCTACACCTCATCCCTCACTACCATTCAGGGCCCCAAACAGTCCTTCCAGGAGAGGCGACACTTCACCTGTGAGTCTGTTGGGGTCAGCTACTGTATCCGACGCTCCCAGTGTGGCCTCCTGTACATCGGTGAGACCTGACGTAGATTGGGAGACCACTTTGCCCAGCACCTACTCTCCATCTGCCAGACAAAGCAGGATTTCACAGTGCCCACCTATTTCAATTCTACTTCCCATTCCCATTCCAACATGTCAGTCCAGGGCCTCCTCTACCTCCACAATGAGGCCCCACTCAAGTTGAAGGAGCAACACCTTATATTCCATCTGGGTGGGTTCCAACCTGATGGCATGAACATTGATTTTGTGAATTTCCAGTAACTGCCTCCACTCCTTCACCATCCCATTATCCAACTGATGCACCATCAATAACTCACTCTGTGACGTAAAGGCAAGATATCAGCTTTTATTGACTGGAAGAAGGAACAAGCAGTGAGTGACCACCATACTACATCCTGGAGACTGAGAGGCCGGGCTCAGGCCTTGATCGCCTTTATACCGGGGTCAGTGGGAGGTGCCACAGGAGCAGTCAGCAGGGGGCGTGTCCAGACAGGTATATGTAGTTCACCACACCAACATCTACAGAACCACTTTTGTTAATGAAAGCTAACTTGACAGCATGCCATAAGACAATTGGTTGGGTCTTCTTATAGCAAGTTCTGTCTGGAAGAAAAGTAATTACCCTTCCTGAGCTCTCCAAAAGATTGGCAGAAACCTGCCTTACTCATATTACTGTTGAATAGTAGAACTCTCTTTGTGACTAGTCTGCACTAGTCAAATGGGGCACTTAACCACAGGGGAGAATATTTTATTCTCATATTTAATTTACACACGTATTTAATTTGCATACACTCAGTGTTGACTTTATTAGGTACAGGATGTTCGTGGTCTTCTGCTGCTGTAGCCCATCCATTTCAAGATTCAATGTGTTGTGCATTCAGAAATGTTCTTCTGTCCAAAAAGGTTGAATTTTAAAACATGAGCAAGTAGAGTGTAAAAAAGTACCAATTTCTTGATTACATCGGAAACAATGATCAGATAAATTTGGGTTTAATTTATTTATTTTTTGTGGTGTAATATATAATTGATGTAAAAAATTATATTGCACTCTTAACCAGACATTTGTTGTATTTGTCATACTGTCAAGATATAGTCTTGACAAACTTGTTTCTTCAATTTTAATATTTAAATCAGTTTCCCATTTTTGTCTTGACATGAATTCCTTGTTTAATTGCCTGTTTTTGAATCGAACTATACTTTCAAGAAATATTTTTTTTAATTTTTCCTTTTTGAATTAAAGTTTCTATTTCATTAGGTTTCGGCAATAACATTGTTTGACCCAATTTATCTCTTAAATAAGCCCTTAATTGGAAATAACAAAAAAGAGTGTTGTTTGATATTTTGTATTTATTCTTTAATTGATCAAATGACATTAATATCCCTCCTTCAAAACAACCTACTATATATCTAATCCCTTTTTGAAACCAATTGTATAAAAGTTGGTTATCCATTGTAAAAGGAATAAGTTTATTTTGAATTACAGGTCTCTTTGCTAATAAAGATTTCTTTATCTCATCATCAACGTTTATCTTATCCCATAAATCAATCAAATGTTTTAATATAGGAGATTCTTTCTTTTCCCGTATCCATTTAGATTCCCACTTATATTTAAAATCTTCTGGTATATTTTCTCCTATTTTATCTAAATCTATTCTAATCCACGCCAGTTTATCTTCATCAAAAAAAGATGCAATCAATCTAAGTTGATTTGCTTTATAATAATTTAAGAGTTTTATTGGAACACAACTTCCACATAATCCAACATTATTTTTACTAGGCGATATTGAAGGGATAAAACCGAAATCCAAACTGAATAAATATCAGAAAGAATTCATAAAAATTGCATTGGCAGTAGCCAAAAAGGCTGTTGCAGTTACTTGGAAATCTGATTCATACTTAAGTATAGATCGTTGGAAGAATGAAATTTTCAGCTGCAATAATTTTCAGTCCTGACGAAGGGTCTCGGCCCAAAACATCAACAGCGCTTCTCCCTATCGATGCTGCCTGGCCTGCTGTGTTCCACCAGCATTTTGTGTGTGCTGTTGTTGCTTATGTAGCAAGCTCCCCTCTCCACGCATCTGATGAGCCCAATGGAACAGCAAAGCCCAAAGCAGTTTGGAGCCAGCAGCATCGCAGGAGTTGCCGGTCAGCGTTGAACTCAATCTTGGACTGCCTTAGGGACTCCAGCTCCAGATCTTTCCCTCGGGGTTTACTCATGAAGATGAGCTGCTAACCATGGCTGGCGAGCCCCATCTGCCCAAAGCGATTGATTTTAAAGTGCCGGTAACCTGCTTTTGCCCTTTCTCCTGTTAATAGAAATGGTTCCACCATGAAGGCTAGCTGCTGGACTTGGTTGTCAGAGGATATTTGAGGTGCACGCCATTGGGAACAGTTAATAGTTAGTGGGAGCTTGTCTCCATCACAACCCAACTATAACAACCTTAAGGAACCACTGTTGTAAAGTGTGGTTATTTGAGTTACAGTCACCTTCCTGTCAGTTTTAAACATTTTGACCATTCTCCTCTGACCCCTCTCATTAACAAGGCATTTTCACCCACAGAACTGTCACACTGTTGTTTCCACCATTCTCTGTAAACTCTAGGGTGAAAATCCCAGGAGATCAGCAGCTTTTGAGATACTCAAACCACCAGCTGCCAAAGTCACTTAGATCACACTTCTTCCCCATTCTGACATTCGGCCTGAACACAACTGAACCTCTTGACCATGTCTGCAGTGATGTATTGAGTCGCTGCCACATGATTGGCTGATTAGATATTTGCATTAATGAGCAGGTGTACAGGTGTGCCTAATAAAGTGGCCACTGAGTGTGTACCAGGTAACAAGGAGCAAAACTCTAGTTCCTCATCATGTCTGCGACAGATATTTTTATGCTGGTGTAGCTGATACAGGGATACCTGGTTCATATTGGCATTAGAATTGGAAACCACGTAAATAGAACTCACCAGACGTATGCACCATAGGGGGACCTTGTTGTCAAGCAGCATGTGCACGGATTTGACACCAGCATTGCCACTTTGGAGCTCAACATTCCAGCTAATGCCTTCTCTTAATCTCACACAGCTGAACACACGTTCCACAATAGGAAGGAAACCACCAGAGTGGCAGGGAACAAAGCAGCTGGGATTAAATTTCAATAGGGATAAAGATGCAAGGTTCTGGGGTAGGATGTAAAGATAGTAAAGTATGTCTCTGTAGGTGTGAATCTGAATCTGGATCCCTCCCCAACACAGAGCACATTTACAAGAAGCACTACCACAAGAAAGCAACATTCATCATCAAGAATGCCACCATCCAAACAACGCTCTCTTCTCATGTTACCATCAGGGAGGAGGTACAGGAGGCTCAGGTCCCATACCACAACTGTCAGGCTGCCGAAACAGCATGCACTCAACCATTTTTTATTTTCCTTTTGGAATAAGAATCAAGTAGAAATAGTACCAGTCTGCCCTAACACCGACTTTCAAGTTAAACGGTTAACATTGGTCAACATTCATTACAGTACTTGCACTTTTTATTCCTAAAATTTTATTTACTAAAAGACAATGCCTCTAAGAGGTAGCACCCTTTATGAAGGACCCTCACCATCCAGGATTCTCATCATTGCCATCAGGGAGGCAGAAGACACACACAGACAGTGTATTAGGAACAGCTTCTTCCCTTCCAGAATCAGAATCAGAATCAGGTTTATTGTCACCAGCATGTGATGTGAAATTTGTTAACTTAGCAGCAGCAGTTCAATGCGATACATAATGTAGAAGAAAAAAATAGTAATAATAATAA
The DNA here is from genome assembly GCF_030144855.1 of Hypanus sabinus. Lineage (NCBI taxonomy): Eukaryota > Metazoa > Chordata > Chondrichthyes > Myliobatiformes > Dasyatidae > Hypanus > Hypanus sabinus. Next base: position 172,260,642 of record NC_082712.1, on the reverse strand, counting down.
ATAAATAATGAAATCTTATTAATGTACTTTATACAGTTCATGTATTATGAATAGATTAAAAATTGTGCAAAAAATAGAAATACTGTATATTAAAAAAGTGAGGTAGTGTCCAAGGGTTCAATGTCCATTTAGGAATCGGATGGCAGAGGGGAAGAAGCTGTTCCTGAATCGCTGAGTGTGTGCCTTCAGGCTTCTGTATCTCCTACCTGATGGTAACAATGAGAAAAGGGCATGCCCTGGGTGCTGGAGGTCCTTAATTTCTGAGACGCTGCTCCTTGAAGATGTCCTGGGTACTTTGTAAGCTAGTCCCAATGATGTATAGCCACTGACTTGTCTTCTTTATAACTGCATCGATATGATGGGACCAAGTTAGATTGTCCATCGCATAGGCACGTATATATAGCTAGTGAGTCCAAGACTTTTGCACAGTCCTGTAGCAATTTTATGTACTGCCTTGTACTGCTGCTGCTGCAGCGATAAAACAAATTTCATGACATATATGAGTGATTCTGATATGGGTCTCTGTTGTGGACTGAGAATGGGAAGGGGGCAGGGAGAGGGAAATCACAGTTGGGATAAGAGGAAGGGAGAGGAGAGGGAGTGGGAAGTACCAGACAGACATTCTGTAATGATCAATAAGCCAATTGTTCTGAGTCAAATGACCTTCACTGGAGTCTTAGGGCTGGGTTTGTCTGCACCCGCACTCCCCCCCCAACCCTGGCATTCCTTCTCTGTCACCTGTTCCGTACTCAACCCCCTCCCCCTTGCAGTGCTCTACCCTCACCATTCCAAACATCTCTTGCTTTCTGCTCCACATTGACAAATACAGTTCTGTGTAAAAGTCTTAGGCACCCTAGTTATATATATTTGCCAAGGACTTCTGGACAGCTCTGTATATATACACACAATGTATTCTGGTTAATTGGTTCACATCAGGATCAGTACTTTTTAGCCCAATTAAACAGCTGCCCCAATTAGCCAAAGTTTCATAGAAATAATTAAAAAGGTAGAAAAAAGATAAGTTATGGTTTAACTGAATAACAAATTATGTATTTAAATTAAATACAGAAATTAGAACACTACCAATACTACTGAGCTACTAAAAACTGTGTAGAAGTTCCTAACAGTTATCCGTGAAGGAATTGATCCAATGTAGAGTGCCATGTTCTTTTGATTGATTGTAAATGAACAAAATGAGCACGGACACCTAGTGCAGATGACGGACAGCCTTCATTCAATGCTTTCAATTGTTTCATCCTCTATGTCTACATTTTCATTATAATGTTCAGGATAATGTCGATACCTTCAAATTCTTTGTAGTACCTAACTTGTTGAAAAGCAGTGAAACCGTTTCATTTTCACCCCTGGTTATTTCTGGTACCTTCAAGCTTGAATACTTGAAACCGCAGTGACCAAAACAGTTCTGAATTGTCTTACTGATTATTTCTTGCCAACTATCCGTGACAAAGAATCACAGCTTTTGAACAGAAGTACGTGCAAGTGATGCTATTTAAAAACTGTTGCAGCATAACAGGTCGCTCTCTCTCTACATACATACTGTGTGTGTGTGTGTGTGTTTGTAGATACACAATATATTTGTATTTTTTTGCGTGCTTGTCCATCTTGTCCAACAACGTCAGGAAACAAACTTGTGCGGGAGAGTTTTTAAAAGAGAAAAAGCCATCACACTGGGGTAGTTCCACTCTCTCGACCTCAGAAATCTGGGTCCAGTAGTGGTACAAACAAGCAACGCAAACTGGAGTCTTCCTCAGTTCTGTGCCTTGTCATGCCCTTTGCTCTCCACGGAGTGTTACAGTACCATCTCCCTGGCTATTGGATTTCACTGTAAATCTCATTCACCCAGTCCACGTATATATAACTATGGTGCCTAAGACTTTTGCACAGCACTGTATATTGATTAAAATAGCAAGGTGGTTGGGAAACAGAACTAAGAGTACTTAGCTTTGTATTAGCTCAGTAGTATTAACTGGTATTTGGTAACTGAAAAAATATACAGTACTGTTCAAAAACATTAGGCCTCAGATTTTCATACAGTAGTGTATATTACTGTATATATTTCTTATTGCAATTTATAGTATATCTTCTGTATTGAACTGCACTGCTGCCACAAAACAACAAGTTTCATGACATATGTCAGTGACAATAAACCTGATTCTGACTTTGATTGTAATATTTTCCCCAAGAAGGCCAATAACAAGTTGTTCCACCTGGTCTCTAAAGGTAAATTAGTAAATTAGTCTATTACGGTCACATGTATTAAGGTACAGCAAAAAAAAAATGGTCTGCACGCTATCTATTCAGATAATTTCATTACAACAATGCATTGAGCTAGGCTAAAGGCTAAGCAGACATTGCAATATTAAAAAATGCCTGTCTGGTCTGACTGTTTCACTTGATCACATATCTCCCTGACAATGAGTCTGCGAAATGCCCTCTCCTCCAAAAGGTGATACACTCGTGATTCAAAATATCATTTTCTTAGCAGGAAACCTAATCAAGCATTTGATTCAGATATGACCAAATAACCAAAGAAGAACAAAGATTTCTCAATGAACAGCAATTAAGAAATTATTTTGCTCTTTGTAATGATTTATTATTAATGATTACACATTTTAAAACTGACATTAAAACATATCAAAATAGAAAAAGTTCAATTTTACATTCTGTTTGCTAATACCCACAAATCAGTATTGATCATACGTAATCAAAAAGAGAAACAAGCTAAATAAATAAAAGAAAATTGAATAAAAAATATATCCAGAAGAGCTTTTGAAGATGCTGAAAATCTTGAGCAGTATGCACGAACTGCAGGAGGAACTCAGCAGGAACCTGATGAAGGGTCTCGGCCCGAAGTGTCAACTGTTTATTCCTCTCCATAGGTGCTGCCTGACTTGCTGAGTTCCTCAGGCACTTTGTGCCTGTTTCTCTTGATTAAAATTGTAGTATTCCATATGTAAGTAAAATAAATGGGATGGCAATATTTTGTTGGCTTAGCGTATGGGGAAATTTCAATGAAAAAGGTAGATTTATTACTCATGTGACTAAAAAGTTTAAGGTTTCTATTAAGATTGAAATGACGGATTGTATTCAAGTGCATTGATTGGGACTCTTGGCCCATTCTATCTGTCTTTCCACTTTACAAGTCCAATCACTGATCAGTCCCACTCCGTATAAGATTATAAGACATAGGAGCAGAATTAGGCTATTTGGCCATTGAGTCTGCTCCACCATTCAATCATGGCTGATCCTTTTCTCCCCTCCTCAGTCCCCCTCTCCAGCCTTCCCCTGTAACCTTTGATACCATGTTAAATCAAGAACCTATCAAATTCTGCCTTAAATACACCCAGCTATCTGGCTAAAGAAATTTCTCCGCATCTCTGCCTTAAATGGACGCACCTCTATCCTGAGGTTGTGCCCTCTTGTCCTAGACACCCTGGCCATGGGAAACATCCTTTACACATCTATTCTGCCTAGGCCTTTCAACATTTGATGAGATCCTCCCTTATCCTTCTAAGTTCCTTCTAAGACCCAGAGCCACCAAATGTTCCTCATATGATAATCCTTTCATTCCTGAAATCAGCCCTGTGAACCTCCTCTGAATCCTTTCCAATGCCAGCACATATTTCTTGGATGGGGAGCCCAAAACTGTTCACAATACTCAAGGTGAGGCCTCACCAGTGCCTTATAAAGCCTCAGCATCACCTCCCTGCTCTTGTATTCCAGGCCTCTTGAAATGGATGCTAACATTGCATTTGCCTTCCTCACCTCCAACTCTTCCTGCAAGTTAACCTTCAGTATGTTCTGCACAAGGACTCCCAAGTCCCTTTGCATCTCAGATTTTTGGATTTTCTCCCCATTTAGAAAATAGTCTGCTCATTTATTTCTACTACCAAAGTGCTTGACATTGCATTTTTCAACATTGTATTTCATTTGCCATTTTCTTGCCCATTCTCCTGATCTGTCTAAGTTCTTCTGCAGCCTACCTGTTTCTTCAACACTACCTGCCTCTCCACCAGTCTTTGTATCATCTGCAAACTTGACATCAAAGCCATCTATTCCATTATCTAATCATTGATATACAGCAGGGGTGTCAAACTCATTTTAGGTCACAGGCCGGATTGGGCAAAATGCAGCTTCATGCGGGCCAGATCAGTCGGGCGCGTGCGAACGCAGCTTTCTTTGCCTCCATTTTTTCAGCCTGTTCTCATGTGTCTCAGTCTGTGCTATAACTACAAAGTGTTTCACTTCACAAATTCCATTTCTTATGAAGAAGACTGCTGAGCAACCATTATTTTTATGATTGGTATTAACTTACAATCATAGGCTTCATATTGCCGGGCCATTAATAATTAAAATAATAGATCTATCTAAAATGATCTCGCGGGCCGGATATAATTGTACGCTGGGCCGGATATGGCCCGCGGGCCTTGAGGTTGACACCTATGAATACAGCATTAAAAGAAGCGGCCCTTGCAGAACATCACTAATCACTGGCAGCCAACCAGAAATGGATCATTTTATTCCCACTCACTGCCTCCTACTAATCAGCCAATGCTCGAACCATACTAGTAACTTTCCTGTGATACCATGGACTCTTAACTTGGTAAGCAGTCTCATGTGTGGCACCTTGTCAAAGGCCTTCTGAAAGTCCAAATATAAAATATCCACTGCATCCCCTTTAACTATCCTATTTATAATCTCCTCAAAGAATTCCAACAGGTTCGTCAGGTGAGGATTTTCACTTAAGGAACCCATGCTGACTTTGTCCTATCTTGTCCTGTGCCACCAATTACTCCATAATCTTATCCTTAACAATTGATTCCAACATCTTCCCAACCACTGAGGTCAGGCTAACTGGTCTATAATTTCCTTTCTGCTGCTTTCCTCCGTTCTTAAAGAGTGACATGACATTTAAAATTTTCCAGTCCTCTAGTGCCATTCTAGAGTAGTCCAATGATTCTTGAAGACACTCCTAATGCCTCCATAATCTCCATTGCTATCTCTTTCAGGACCCTAGGTGCAGTTCATCTAGTCCGAGTAATTTATGTACCCTCAGGTCTTTCAGCTTTTTGAGCTCCATTTCCCTTGTAATAGTAACTGCACCCACTTCTCTTACCCCACACCCTTCAACATCTGGCACTTTACTAGTATCTTAAGAACATAAGCAATGGGAGCAGGAGTAGGCCATCTGGCCCAGCGAGCCTGCTCCGTCATTCAATAAGATCATGGCTGATCAGGCCATGAACTCAACTCCACCTACCTGTCTTTTCACCGTAATCATTTTGTGATCACTTTCATAACCATAATTAGTCTTCCATAATAAAGACTGATGCAAAATACTCAGCTCATCTGCCATCTCCTTGTCCCCGGTTATTATTTCTCCAGCCTCATTTTCTAACCGTTCTATATCCACTCTCATCTCTCTTTAATTTTTTACATACTTGAAAAAGCTTTTACTATCCACGTTGATATTGTTTGCTAGCTTGCTTTCATATTTCACCTTTTCTCTCCTGATGATTGCTTTATTTGCTCTCTGTAGGGTTTTAAAAGCTTCCCAATCCTCTATCTTCCCGCTAATTTTTGCTTTGTTGCATGTCCTCCCTTTTGCTTTTACATTAGCTTTGACTTCCCTTGTCAGCCACAGTTATACAATTTGAATATTTCTTTGTTTTTGGAATACATCTTTCCCACACCTTCCTCATTTTTCTCCAGAAACTCAAGCCATTGCTGCTCTGCTGTCATCCCTGCCAGCATCTCTTTCCAATTTACTTTGGCAAACTCCTCTCTCTGATGCCACTGTAATTTCCCCTTACTCCACTGGAATACTGCTACATCAGACTTCACTTTCTCCCTATCAAATTTCAAGTTCAACTCAGTCATATTGTGATCACTGCCTCCAAAGGGTTTTTAAAATTAAGCTCCCTAATCACCTCCGGTTCATTACATAACACCCAATCCAGTATCTGATCCCCTAGTAGGCTCAATGACAAACTGCTCTAAAAAGCCATCTCGTAGGCATTCAACAAGCTCACTCTCTTGAGATCCATTGCCAACCTGATTTTCCCAGTCGACCTGCATGTTGAAATCTCCCATTACTATCATAACATGCCTTTTGCCATGCCTTTTCAATTTCCTGTAGTATATGTGGCCCACATACCAGTTTGGAGGCCTGTATATAACTGCCATCAGGGTCCTGTTACCCTTGCAGTTTCTAAACTCAACCCACAAGGATTCAACAGTTTCTGAGCCTATGTCACGTCTTTCTACTGATTCAGTGCCGTTCTTTGCCTGCAGAGCCACGCCAACCCCTCTGTCTACCTTTCCATCCCTCCGATACAACATGTAACCTTGGACATTCAGCTCCCAACTACACCTGTCCTTCAGCCACGATTCAGTGATGGCCACAACATCATACTTGACTGTCTGTAAAAGTGCAACAAGATCATCCACTTTATTTCTTAAACTCCATGCATTGAGATATAACACTTTGAGTACTGCATTTGCTACCCTTTTTGATTCTGCATCGCTAACACACTGGCACTCACCTGGCTGGGTGCAATTTTGTCCTACCATCTGCCTGCCCGTCCTCTCAGTCAGACTGCATGCTATCTTTTGCTTTTTTACCATCCGTCCTATCCTGAGTCCCTTCACTCCAGTTCCCACCCTCCTGCCAAATCAGTTAAAACTCTCACCAACAGCTCTAACAAACCTCCACACGAGAATATTGGTCCCCCTCAGGTTCAGGTGCAACCTGTCACTTTTGTACAGGTCATACCACCCCAGAAGAGATCCCAATGATTCAAGAACCTGAAGCTTTGCCCCCCCCCCCGCACTAGCTTCTCAGCCACCCATTAATCTACCAAATCATCCTATTTCTACCCTCACTGGTGTGTGGCACAGGTAACAATCCAGAAATTACTACCCTGGAGTTTCTACTTCTCATCTTTCTGCCTAGCTCCCTAAATTCCCTTTTTCAGGACCTCTTTCCTTTTCCTTCCAATGTCATTAGTTTCAACATGTACCAAGACATCTGGCTGCTCTCCCTCCCCTCCAAAATGCCGTGGACACGATCCAAGATGTCCCTGACCCTGCCACCTGGAAGGTAACATACCATTCGGGAGTCCCATTCACGTCCACAGAATCTCCTGTCTGTTCCCCTGTCTATTGAGTCTCCTATCACTCTGCTCCCCTTTCCCTTCTGCATCAAAACCCATGCTCAGTGCCACTAACCCAGTCTCCGTGCCATTCCCTGGGAGGTCATTCCCCACAGAAGTATCCAAAACGGTATACCCTCCCTTTGAAACAATGAGAAAGTCACAAATGTTCATTAATTTGATGGAAGTTTTCCTCTCTCAGTGGACTCAGTTTTGACAATTTTCCTGATTTATTCTCTTCTGCACATTTTGCTTGAAGGTCTTTATTGCATGTGATTTTTCATAGAGTCTGTTGTGTTTCTTTCTTTTGTGGCTGCCTGCAAGAAGATGAATCTCAAGGTTATATATGGTACATAATTTGATAATAAATTTGAAGTTCGAACTTTAATTTGACACCAATACAATGATTGATCAAATTGCTTAAAATCATGTGCAAGAAGTAGATTGCTACCTAATATTGAATATTGTTCACTGGACTTGCCGAGCTTTGAAACGAAGAACATTAAAAAGATTGTCAAACAGAAAACTGACTTACAAAAATGACTTGATGAAATGCAGCATTCTAACGCTGATTGAGCTTTTCATTCTTCAGCCAGCTTGCTACCAGATGAAAGATGCTATTAAAAATCAAGGTTACATACTTCATCTCAAAGTATATTGCCACAACATTGAACCCTGTCAAGTACATGATGTTACCTTACAAAATTGAATTTTAATATTAGTTTGAGGTGAACCCAGTTAATGGTGTGAAAACTGATCTTTTTAACTGAAGTACAGAACCACACATTCAGCATTCACCTCAGTATCTTTTAATTTCAATGGTTGCAATCTTTATATCCATATGTTCTTAATCAAATATTTGGATTAATTTTAAGCAGTTTGTTAGTTTATGTACCTATAGAATGGGGACAGAATAAATCAGAGTTGTATACTTAAACAACTCTTGTAAGAAGTTTTCTGGATTTAATTTAACATTTACATTTTCAAATGATGCTTTATGCTAAGATTCCAACAGCAATTCCTAGGAATAATCACAAGTATTTTGTATTCTTATTTTGAGTGGTTTACATGCTCACCTAACATATTTATTTTTCAAGAGTTCAAGATTGTTTACCGTCATTTCCAGTACACAAGTGTAAAGGAGAATGAAATAATTGTTATTTGGATCCAATGCAGCGAAAAAGCACAATAAGAAAAAGGCGGTCCTAAAAAGGAAGTGGATTTGGCTCAGTTCATCATGGGTGGGTAAAGGCCTCCCAACCATTGAGCACAGTTACATGAAACGTTGCTATATGACCCAGGCCATGCCTTTTACTTGCTGCTGCCATCAGGGAGAAGATACAAGAGCCTCAGGACTCACACCACCAGGTTCAAGAAAAGTTCCTTCCCATCAACCATCAGGCTCTTGAACAAAAGAGTTACTACACTAACTTGTCCATCCTCTGAGATGTTCCCACAACCAATGATCTCACTTTAAGGACTCTATCTTGTTATTTCATGTTCTCATTATTTATTGCTATTTATTTATATTTGCATTTGCACAGTTTGTTGTCTATCGCACTCTGCTTGATCTTTTATTGATCCTGTGCACAGTTACTATTCTATAGATTTGCTCTGAATTCCTGCAGTAAAAGAATCCCAGATTGTATATGGTAACTTATATGTACTGTGATAATAAAATTTACTTTGAACACGATAATAAAAAGCACAAATATAAATACATAAGTAGCTTATATAACATACATAGATAGATTGTATGTCCATAAAGTGACGCTAGGCACAGGAGTTTCTGTACATAAGGTGACCCTAACAGGAAATGATAACGTAGTGGTGGTTGGGGATGTGAAGTGGTGTGTTAGTGAGTGGAGGTGGAACTTGGGACTCAGGAACTTCTTCTAATATGTGCTTTCCTACAGAACTATGTTCTTTGTTTTTCCCTTCTCATTATTTTGAATGCGTGTGCATGTTTTTGCACTTTGGCCCCTGAGGGATGCTGTCTCATTTGGCTCTATCCACATATATTGTGAATGACAATTAAACTTGATTTAATCAGCCTTAGTAGCAGTATGCAGCCATCAATCCCAGGGGATCATGGGTTTGGGACTCTGGTGGACTGTGTCCTCTCCAGGATGCAAGCCTGGGTGGGTAGATTTGAGGAACCGGCTGTTGCCCATGCAGCGGGTTCCCCCTCTCCACATCACTGATGTGGTCCAAGGGAAGGGCAGTGTCATCACAGAGGTTGCCAGAGTGAAGTTGGAAACAACATCAAACCGCCTTAGGGACCCCGGCTCCGGATTTCTTCCTTGGGGTTTACTCCCGAAGCCTTTCCCGTGGGTGGGTATGGCCGCGAGGCAGTGGAGGTTAAAATCAGAGTTTTCCTTCTCCTAGGCGGGCTGCCGTCCAAGGCTGACCAGCCCCAACTGCCTGAAGCAACTGGTTTTGAAGCACCAGTGGTCCGCCTTCGCCCCTTCTCTTGTCAATAGAAACAATTCCACCGGGCCTAGTAGCTAAGCCTCTCATGAAGGCCAAGAGCTGGACCTGGTCGCCAGAGGCTGTTTGTGATGCATGCCTTTTGGAGCACTTTATAGGTAGTGGGAGCTCCTCCCCACTACCACCCCCCAGCTATGACAACCGTAGGAACAACAATCAGTTTTACTACTTGGGGAAAGTAACTGGGTTTGGGTCTGGTGGTCCTAGGGTGGATGCTATAAGGCCTCCTCCCTGATGAAAGTGGGACAAACAGTCCATGAGCATTCTTAAACAACTTCAAGACCTTTACTATATGATTTACAACCTGATTCTATTGGTTAATATTACAAAACCATTTTTTTCTTTCAGGAGAATGGAGAAAACAAGAGCATGAAAGGTAATGGTTATTTAGTAATTGACCTCAGCGTCAAGAAATCCAAATAACCATAAGCTATGAACTTTATTTTTGCAACAAGCAAAATGTAATAAGATGGTTAAATTCAGTTAATTATATAGTCTTTAACATATAAGTGCCCAGCACATTGCATAGAAGCATTATTTGAGCAAAATGTGATACAGGACACTGTCTTGGTGAAAGAGGGAGGTACAAAATACATGTTGAGAAGAAGCAAGGAGATTTACAGAGACGGTATACCGAGGCATAGGGGCATGTCTCACTGCTAGCATACAGACACATATTAAAAATTGTTGATGAAATAGCAACAAAATGAAGACAAGTCAACAGCTATGGTATATTCCATTGGGACTCTAAAGAGATTTGGTATATCACCTAAGACTTGAGCAAAATTCTACAGATGTACAGTGGAGAGCATTCTGACTGGTTGAATCAATGTCTGGTATGCACAGGACTGGAAAGCGCTGTAGAGGGTTGTAAACTCAGCCAGAACCATTATGGGCAATAGCCTCCCCACCATCGAGAACATCTTCAAAAACTGATGCCTCAAAATGGCAGAATCTATCCAGGCCATGCTCCCTTATAATTGTTACTATCAAGGAGGAATACAGGAGCTTAAAAAAAGGCAGCATTGTCAGCATCTATGGAGGAGAATAAACAGCCAACTTTTCAGGCAAGACCCTTCATCAGGAAAGAAAGGGGGAAGAAGTCAGATATAAGAAGTGGGGGGAGGTGAAGGACTACAAGCTAGAAAGTGACAGGTGAAGCCAGGTAAGGTGGGGGAGAGGGGTGAAGAAGGTGGGAGGTGATAGGTGGATAAGGTAAAGGGCGGGAGAAGAAAGAATCTGGTAGGAGAGGAGAGTGAGCCATGGGAGAAAGGCAAGGAGGAGGGGAACCAGGGAGGAAACGAACTAAGAGGCCAGGGTGGGGAAATGAAGAAGAGAGAAGAGGTATGGAGAAAAAATTACCAGAAGTTGGAGAAATCAATGTTCATGCCATCAGGTTGGAGGCTACCCAGAGGAAATATGAGGTATTGCTCCTCAAACCTGGGAGAGGTTAGTGTAAGATTAGTGTAAAAACCTAGTACTTATTGAGTGGCCAAAATATCTATTTCTATGCTGGATGACCTATGATAACTAAATTACTGTACTGTATGTTCAAACATTTTTATCAATTTATCTCTGTCCCCACTCAGTGCTGATGCAACTGAAGACTATATTTTGATCCAGTTCTCCCAGAAACAAGTCATTATGATCATACACTCAGTGGCGACTGTATTAGGTACACCTTTACACCTGCTCATTAATGCAAATATCTAATCAGCCAATCATGTGGCAGCAACTCAATGCATAAAAGTAGGCAGATATGGTCAAGAGGTTTAGTTGTTGTTCAGACCAACCATCAGAATAGGGAAGAATTATGATCTAAAGTGACTTTGATCATGGGATGATTGTTGGTGCCAGATGGGGTAGTCTGAGTAGCTCTGAAACTGTTGATCTCCTGGAATTTTCACTCAGAAAAGTCTCCAGAATTTACAGAGAAAGGTGCAAAAAACAAAAACATCCAGTGAGTGTCAGTTCTGTGTGAACAATGTCTTATTAATGAGGGAGGTCAGAGGAAAATGGCCAGGCTGTTCAAGCTGACAGGATGGTGACAGAAACTCAAATAACCCTGCATTACAACAGTGATGTGCAGGAGAGCATCTCTGAATGCACAACACGTCAAACCTTGAAGTGGATGGTCTATAGCAGCAGAAGATCACACTGGGTTCCACTACTATACCTAATAAAGTGGCCACTGAGTGTACGTTTAAGAGATCTTTGCACCCTCTTGCTATGGATATTTATTGACATTATGAAATGTATTACGTTGGAAACACTAAGTACAGCTGTGTAAAGCTCACACAGTGTAAGATATTAAAAGTCTCAGTCCTGTCCTATGAGTACACAATTCCAGCACTAAAGCCTAACAGAATTTTATTAGAGTATTGCAGGACATCCATAAAACTTTATGTCAATAGCATTTAAGTTGTGCTCTTTCTCCAGTTTTATCCTGGTCCAGTTCAGAATTAGGTTTAATATCATTGGCATATATCATGAAATATGTTGTATTGCAGAAGTAGTACTTTGCAATACATAACAATAAACTATAAATTACAATAGGAAATATATATATTAATTAGTGAGAAAAGAGAAGGGAACAAGATTGCAGAGGGAAGGAAGCTGTTCCAAAAACGCTGAGTGTGTGTTTTGTTGCCCCTGTACCTCCTCCCTGATGGTAGCAATGAGAAAAAGACATGCCCTGCATGATAGGAGTCCTTAATGATAGATGCTGCCTTTTTGAGGCATTGCCTTTTGAAGATGTCCTCAGTGCTGGGGAGGCTAGTGCCTATGATGAAGCTCTGCACTCCACACACTATACCTTGCAGTAATGCAAATTTCCACATTGTTGGGTGTCATTCAGAAATATCATTAGCAACATAATCAGACACAATAAAATGATGAAATTAAAATAGAAAATGCTAGAAATACTCAGCAGGTTAGGCAGCACCTGTGGAGAGAAAACCAGTGTTGATATTTCAGCCTGATGACATTCCATCAATGAAATGTATTCTTAAGCCAAGAATCAAAGTTATAAGAGAATGTGCCTTTAGTCTAATTGTTAAGCATTTCAGCCAAGTGCTGTCAATGTAAAATTTCTCAATTTGAAATCCTTTGTAGAAAATGTTATTTATATCATTTTAGTGGAATCCGCTCAGAATTCTAATTTCCATATGAATTATATTTCTCGAGCTGCACCAACATGAAATTTTAAAGCAACAGCAAGCAATACTTATTAAGCTTTTTTTTAAATGTCATGCTGACGTAAAATGAGGTGCCGGGCAGGATATGGCAGACTGCTAATTTAATCACTCCCCATCTGAATTATACTGTTTATTAATCATTAAGGTCTAAACTTCTGTTCCATTTTTATTTATTTTAATTTAATTTTAATATGGAAGTGCCTACTTCTTGCTTTGTTATCCAAGTGGCATCGAACAGGTTCAACTACTGTCTAGTTTAAGAATTCCATGCTGAGACTATTAAATTGTGGGTCGTATTTCAAATTGGCTTACTTCCTGTCTGTCTATCTGTTTCTTGTTTATCTGTCTGTTACTCTTCAACACTCCAGCTGTGCGCATATTATATTGCCCTAATTTCAAAAGTCACCTAGCATTTTCGGTTGCAATCTGAAGCGAGATTATTGTTTTAGCCTGGTGGGTGTCAGTCACGTTCTTTCATTTTTTAAATATAGAATGCAAGGGTGTAACGCTGAGGCTTTATAAGGCGTTGGTCAGAGCACACTTGGAGTACCGTGAGTGGTTTTAGTTCCCTTATCTAAGAAAGGAAATGCTGACATTGGAGAGGGTCCAGAGGAGGTTCATGAGAATGATCCTGGGAATGAAAAGGTTAATGTATGAGAAACATTTGACAGCTCTGGGCCTCTACACACTGGAGTTTAGAAGAATGAATTGGTGGTAGATCTCATTGAAAAGCCTTGATAGTGGACAGGGAGATGATATTTCCAATAGTAGGAGAGTCTGGAACCAAAGGGCTCAGCCTCAGAATACAAGGACATCCCTTTAGAACAGAGGTGGGCAGGGATTTCTTTAGCCAGAAGTTCGTGGGTCTGTAGAATTCATTGCCACGGGTTGCTGTGGAGGCCAAGTCATTGGGTATATTTAAAGCAGAGGTTGATAGGTTCTTGATTATTAAGGGTGTCAAAGATTACGGGAAGAAGGCCAAAGAATGGGGTTGAGAGGGATGATAAATCAGCCACAAGAAAATCTGCGGATGCTGGAAGTTCAAAGCAACAAAATGCTGGAGGAACTCAGCAGGTCAGACAGCAGCTATGAAAATGAGTAAACAGTTAACATTTCCTGCCCAGACCTTTCTTTAGAAGGTGATGGATCAGCCATGATGGAATGGTGGAACAGACTCGATGGGCCAACTTGCTTCCTAATTCTACTCCTATGTCTTGTGATCTTTCTTGCACTTGATCTGTATCTTAACAAATAACTAATCTTTCAGCCAATATTATTATTCCAGTCATTATCATAGGACTGTTTGTGGAGACCTTGTTGAGAAGTACAGTTCTAAAGCACCTAATTATCTGTAAATCTATAAACTGTAATATTTATGATATCAATGTAAGTCTTTTCAAGCTAAAGCCAACATCTATCTTCTGTGAATATTTAACATACTGTACCTAAGAGTCCATATTGACCCAAGGTGAACTTCAGTAATAGTGTAAAAGTCTAGGATCCGAGCAGCCATTTTTGTTAATTGTAGACTCATGGAGTACTACAGCACAGAAACCGCACCTTCCGCCCATCTAGTCCATGCTGCACTATTAAGCTACCCAGTCCAGTTGACCCTCCCGTCCATGCACCTATCCAAATTTCTCTTGTATGTTGGAATGGAACCTGCATCCACCATTTCGCTGACAGCTGGTTCTACACTCTGGGGAATGCCCGAATTTTAATCCCATTAAGAATTCTCAGGAAGCCAGGCTGATCATGACCATTTTAATAGGGCGACACTAAAATACAAATGGCAGGTCTGCTGAAGGGTCTCGGCCAAAACATCCACCTCTATTGATGCTGCCTGGCCTCCTTAGCATTTTGTGTGTGTGTTGCTCTGCTAAAGACGGGAAATTAAGAGGATAAATTCATTGAGACGCCGTCCTGTGCTAAATGACCTGATCAGTCGAGTCGAGTATGATGTTCAGCTAAGGGGTTGTGTATTGGTGGGTCCACGAGTGACTGGAGAGGCCGATCCGGGAACCATATAGTGCGGGCCATTGTGAACAAGAGTAAGTGGTGACTGTGGCGGTAGTGGATATCAATGAACGCAAAATGAGGGACGTGCCCATGTTGACAGGAGTCCGAGACCAAAGGGTGCACTACCATCCTCATCCCTCAAGCTCCAATTTCTCAAGCAAAGACTCCCACGCCCCTTGGATTCAGACGGGAATTTTAAACCGCTTCACACTTGCAGTCCTTATATAGTTATGTCAAATATTGGATCGATATCTGGAGAATATGCAACGCGAAAGATGTATTCAGATCGGAAGCAGAGTTAAACCCAGGATGAAAAGGGTGACATTTCCCTTAATATTTAGCAGGCATGCTACATTTTTAAAAGTGGCCTGTTATTTTTAACATTACATATATAGCCTGATAGAAAGAGGAAGGAGACCAGGGGCAGCTCCCGCCCAAAGGGGAACCAAGTTAACACTACAAACGAAAACTGGAATTGCTGTATGTAATGTCGGAATCTGTCGCGGGGACAGAGCGAGACAACAACCGGTTAACCAAAGATCCTTCAGAAATGTTGTTCATGAGACTTCAGTAATATTTCCTGACCCATTGTGTGCTTTTCAACATCGTTTCTGTTTATTTTAGATTTCCAACTCAGCAGAATTTTGCTTGTTACTTTAATGGTCGTGGCATTTTCTACCCCGGGCCTCCTGTGACACAGGAAATCTTAGATGTGTTTCCATTTAGTGATTATTTCTCCTCTGTGCGGTTCGAATAAAAAGGCATATTTCATGAAAGGTCGAGTAAGGACCACAGGCCGTGCAAGAGAAAGTTTATAGACATTACTTTACTTTGGATTAGAAAGCGTTATCAAAATGAAACCATTATGCTAAATTCTGTCAAGACCTATTCTCTGGATTCCAATTATTTCCCCATCAATGTTGCAGTTTCAGTGTAAACATGGCGCTTATCTTATCCTGGGGGCGGCGCGGTAGCGTAACGCTTCACAGTACCAGTGAACCGGGTTCAATTCCCGCCGTTGTCCGTAAGGAGTTTGTATGTTCTCCCCGTGACCTCATTGGTTTCCTCCGGCTGCCCCGGTTTTCTCCCACATCCCAAAGACGTGCCGATCAGTAGGTTAATTGGGTGTATTTGGGCGGCGCGGGTTAGTTGGGTCGGGAGCGCTGTATCTCTAAATTAAAAAAAAACGCGGTACGTTTTGTGCCCCTTTTAAAATTAGTCTGGTGTTTAAATAAAAGCCCAACTTACTCTCAGCTACGTCGTAGATTTCCAGTTCCTACTACATTAAATTAGCAGTTTAAAAAAAGAGACGATTTACCATAAGGAAGGTATAAAAGCTGAGGTAGTCATTTGGGCGATAGTTATCCCGTTGTAACTGTATTTAGAGTTCTGTTGTCGCCCACTATATCAACAGATCGGAAAAACACTGCCAACTAACGCTGGGTTCATGGCAAATTAGCTTCGCGCCTGGAGATGTGATCTTCATTAAATGCGCGAGGATGGGAGTCGTGGAATTTGTGGCTAAGTCAAGCAGGTGCGAAATTGAGTACTTGCGGAATTTAATTTGTGTTTGGTTAGTGCAAATTCAACCACCTCGTGAAAGGGATGTCACATCCCTTGGCTTCAGTGGCCTTGAACAAATCTTGCACGGGAAGCCCGAGTTATTCTTCAAATTTCTGCAAACTTCATGTTATTTACTCTATATTAAAATGTGAAGGCAAAGCTACACCTTACTTTTCAGTAACCTCGAGATATCACAGTAATAATTCGGGTGGGTAGATTTGGTCGAATATGTTCCATTATTACGAGTGCTTCTCAGAAGAGGTTCTGAAGATGCTGGAAATCCACAGCAATGCTCCCAAAATGCTGGAGAAACTCAGCAGGGCAGCGAACATCTCTGGAGAGGAATGAAGAGTCCACGTTTCAGGCCGAGACCCTTCATCGTATTCGAAACGTCGCCTGTATATTCCTCTCCATAGATACTGCCGGACTCGCTGAGTTCCTCCAGCACTTTGTGTGTGTTAATCTAAAATTTTACCTCAGCAATCTCAGTTGATATATCCAGATACAAGAAAAAGCCATAGAGCCTGCACCTTCCCATTTGAAGCATTTTTGACTTGCCTTATAACCCCCCCCCCCCAACCGCCTCGGCCCCCTATACATACATGCCTTTCCAATATTAGTCAATCAATCTAACTTTAAATGTTACACTTTATTTACATCAATAATTCTAAAGGAGAAAGTTTCCGACCCTTTTACATCCTTAGAGATAATGACGTGTTTGACTATATACTTCAAACTAGAGCATGACTATCATTCCGCCTTTCCATTTAGCGCTCAGATTAATAATTCACTGGCTAATGGAAAATTACAGGGAGGAAATTTGCTCAATCCGCCTATTTTCGTCCATTTGAGTAACTTGTCCGTGTTTCTACGCAACGGCTAGGACTACAGCAACGGATGACGTCAGCTACTACATAAAGAACGACATTATTCATAATGATAATTTAGGGGTGTCACCCTTCAATCGACATTTTAATACTTGTACAAAATATGTACATTTTTACACTTTTTCTGCTAGTAGCTGTTTTCTGTATAAACAACAAAAATTACAGTGTTTAAGCCAGAACTAAAAAAAATGCTTACCGCATCTACAATGTGAATATCACCAATTACATTTAACAACTCAGCCATCCAAGAATGGTTAAAAGTCTAATGTTGACATGTACGATCATTTTAGGAATTCCATGATATATTCATTAACATAGCACGTATTTACTCTCCATAAAAAAAAGAAATTGTTGGCTAAACAAGTAAAGGTAGTTTATCCAAAGTAAGCGATTGGTTCACCATAAACCCAAAGACTATCTCCCTCTGAATTTAGTCAGTGGCCACTTTATTAGGTACAGGAGAGAAACCCGGTGTGGTCTCCTGCCTCTAGAGCCCATTCATTTCAAGGTTCGACATGCTGTGCGTTCACAGATCCTCGTCTGCACACCACGGTGGTAATGTGTGCGTGTTTTTTTTTAGTTACTGTCACCTTGCTGTCAGCTTGAACCAGTCTGGCCATTCTCCTCTGACCTCTCTCATTAACAAGGCATTTTCACCCACAGAACTGCCGCTCAGTGAAATTTGTGTCTCGTTTTCGCACCGTTTTCTGTAAACTCTAGAGATTGTCATGTATGAAAATCCCGGGAGATCAGCAGATTCTGAGATACTCAGACCACCCCGTCTGGCACCAACAAGCAAAGCCACGTAGATCACGTTTCTTCCCCCATTCTGATGTTTGGGCTGAACAACATCTGAACTTCTTGACCCAGTCTGCATGCTTTTGTGCACTGAGCTGCTGCCACATGATTGGCTGAACAGATATTTGCATTAACAAGCAGGTGTGCAGGTGTACCTAATAAAGTGGCCGCTGTGTGTATTAATAAAAGAAATTAACACAATGCTGTGTTTAAAAGGAGGCGGGCGTAACTGAAATGTATGCTTTGGTATGTCTTGGAGATCATTCTGCAATGAAGCTTTGATATGCAATCAAATGTAACTGAAACACTTAATGTTGTAAAACTCTTTATAACCAGTTTAATTCTGTATGAAACATCGTTTCACTTGCACGAAATAAACTTTGAACGTGACTGCTACCTATATACAAATATCAGAACAACTATCTTTACACGGAGTTAACGCAGAAAAACAGAAAGTTGTTGACTATCATGATACATGGTTGTAAATGATCTCTAGCGTATTCGGGTGACTATAAATGAAATTAACTTTATTATAGAAATCATTCTGGGAGATTTCTAGGGAAGACAAATACTTACATTTCGACATAACAA
Organism: Hypanus sabinus; assembly: GCF_030144855.1. Lineage (NCBI taxonomy): Eukaryota > Metazoa > Chordata > Chondrichthyes > Myliobatiformes > Dasyatidae > Hypanus > Hypanus sabinus. Next base: position 172,241,922 of record NC_082712.1, on the reverse strand, counting down.
ATTGGATTATATCGAAGACACAATCTACCTTTATCTACCAAATTGTCCACTTCCTTGGAGTTCTGTTGCCTTTGCACATAAACTTAGCTGTCAACGACCTTGGGCAAATCCAAACAGATAGAGTTCGCTTATACACAACTATGATGGCTTCCCTTCCCCCACCCAACCCTCCCCTCCCCCTCCCATACCCAAAATAAAATTGACCAATATTTAGTGTACGAGTTGGTAACAACGAAGTCCAGGAGTCTAGAAACGTAGCAACGTAGTGGTAGAAGCACTAGATAGCGGTCTTAATTGGTGATTGCTATGTTGACCATGACGTCCTGTAATCTTCCCGTGACCTACGTGTACCATCGAGTTCAAGTTGTTCTGGTTTGAAACATACAGAAATGCCCATTTACAAATAATACACCGAGTGAAGAATTTCGGGGGCGGGGGGACAATAAGACGTTTGTTCCGCTGACTTTACACGTCTGGCAGGAGACGTCCCACGATTAACTCTTCTCAAAGTGGGTGTATCGGTCGTAGTCCCAGAACAAAGATACCTTCAGAGTCTCCTCTCGGAAACAAATACTGCTGGGGTCCGACTCTCCACAGACTCTGTCCACTCTCCCCTTTACTGCAGTCGGGGCCAGTACTGAGACATGTCCGGTTCGCTTCCTGGCACCTGAACGGGTACTGAGACGCCAGGGGAAATAAGTCCTGTAGATATCAAATCAAAGCTGTCATTAAACTACACCGTCCAACAATAACAACAAAATAAAATCCTCTCAACTTTTTACTTTGCACGCGATGATTGTGTGTGTTTAAAAGAAAATCAATAACAACCATGTTGTTCGAAGGGATGATTTTGAAACCCCACAAAACAAAATCATAAGAAAAACAGAAGTATTTATGTATTATTGATGGACCGTTAATTCCCCAAATAATTCCACAAAAAAAACATAACTTGTTTATTATCTGACTCGAGTGTACGAGTCCTCGGAGGACTAAAGATAATAATGTTTGCTGCGTTAGCGTTACAATTTTGGCGCTATTTTAAGTAACAGACTTACAATTAACCCGGGACTTCGACACATTTTATTCTTTTTACCATACAACAGAAACCCGGGAACATTTCAAGTTCCTTCGCTTTAACTTCTAACGTCGCTAAAGGACGTTGCCAGAGCTGACTATCATACTTTGCTCTTAAATAAAAATTTTGTGGTACCTCCGATTTTAACTAACAATGTGATCCGTTTGGAACCACGCCAGACACATCTCGGTTGTGATCATTGGTAACTGTACTTTATAATTTAAAACACAAATATTAATGAGCGGGAAAGATTAAGATTTCCCCTCTTCTTCTATTCCCCACTCTGATCTTTTACTTCTCACCTGCCTATCACTCCCCCCGGGTCCCCTCCTCTTTCCCTTTCTCCTATGGTCCACTCTCCTCTCCTATCAGATTCCTTCCTCTCCAGCCCTTTACCTTCCCACCCACCTGACCTCATCTATCACCTTCCAGCGATCCTCCTTCCCCTCCCCCCACCTTTTCATTCTGGGAGCTTCTCCTTCCTTTCCAGACCCGAAAAAGTGTCTCGACCGGAAACGTCAACTACCTATTCGTTTCCGTAGATGCTATCTGATCTGCTGAGTTCCTCCAGCATTTTCTGTGTGTTGGTAGTGGATTTCCAGCATCTGCAGACTTTCTGGTGTTTAAGATTAATGGGATCGAGTAAAATTGTTAGGAGAACTAACTCAAGTTGAGATTTGTTCAAAATCTTTTTTGAAAAGGGATCCCCACCATCCAGGACATGCCATCTTCTCATTACTACCATCAAAGAGGAGGTACAGAAGTTTGAAGACACACACTCAACAATTTGGGAACAGTTGTGCCCCTTCTGGCATCAGATTTCTGAGTGGTCCACGAACCCATAGCACCACCAGACCATTTTGTTCTCTTTTTCAGCTACCTATTTTTTATTTATTAACATAACCTATAGTACTTTGTGTAGGTATTACACTGTACTGGTGCTGCTAAACAACACACTTCACAATGTCTATCCGTGATAATAAACCTGTTTCTGATTCACTGAGAAGTGGGGAGGCAAAGCAACAATCTCTTAGAATTTCACCACAAATATTTCCGGGCCGGGGCTACTGGGGATTTTTGGTAGTTGTTACTAGAGTCTTACCTGTGGACGTGGCGCCTGAAGTGCCCATGCTCTGGGGGTTCATATGTGTCTGCATGTGAGGCGGCGTGTACGTGTCATAGCTGCGTCCGTTGACTGACGGGCTGGTGGGCAGCATACAGGAGTATGACGGCGTTTGGCTGGACACTGGTGACTTTTCGAAAAATAAATGGAAAACACAAGATCCGTTTGTGCATGCCGTAGAGAAAGCATTTAATGGCTCTTGACTCTGTTTGCTCTGCTCCATACTTACTTGCATAGACAGGTTGTTTGCCATGCTGAAACTGGGCATTGGTGGCAGCGCGCTGTAAGTGTTTGTCAGGGAGGTGTCTGCCCGCCCCAGCATTGCGCCTGTGGCAAAGGAGGAAACTGCACACGGAAGAAGAGAAACCACGTTAGAGGTGGGATACATTTTGAGGCACATTTTGAAGTAAGCATCCAGCACATGAATTAAATTAACATGCTGATTCAAAGGGAAAGGAGCTGTTGATAGGCCTAGCCCTGTCACTAATTCTTGGGGTCTTTTCGCTCATCCGTTGTTCTGTTCCCCAGCCCAACCAACAGCAGTGTCCCACCACAGACTCTTCTTTCCATCTCCCTTCCAGAGCGAGACATTTGTCTGAAGAACTGTATTTAACTGCCTGGGTTCCAAAAAGAAAACTAACTGAATTCACCTCACAGGGACCAAACTACAGTACTAAAACTTGTTTTGGTAATTTCCAGTTGACCTGCAGTCTCCTCGGTGAATGGTATTCTGGGGGAGAGTTTCATTTCTGTGAGGTTTCCCCTTGCAGTCTCTCTCATTGGAATTTTAACCACCCCTCTCCATCCACCACCACTGTTCCATCCCTCCCAGCCTCGCATCTTTGGTTCCTTGTCTACCGCAGAAAAGCCTTGCTGAACACCAGCTCTGATGGTCTTCAGGGAACTTAGTGGCAGTCGCCTGAAAGCTCAGGCCTACTCTCCTCATCCAATAGCCCTCTGGTTTCTAGTTGAAGCTGTCCTTGAGTCTGGTGGTTTGTGGTCTCAAACTTTTTTATAGGGGAAAAGAGAGGTGAGAGGGACCCTTGATTCTGTGGCTGGTTTACCAAGACAACAGGAAATGTAGATGAAATTAAATGGAGGGGAGGTTAATTAACATTATCTAATCATATGAGGTAATATTAAATGGAATAAAATCTCCAGAAATTCCATATGATATGTAAACTGGTAAAATCAACATGACTCGCAATGTGTCAGAGAGGCTGAGTGATGAAGAGCCCATTGGATTTAGCTACTGAGTTGTGGCAGGAAGGGGAGGCGGCTTCTCCAACACATTGCAGGTAATACAGATTTTGCCCGCCCATGTGTCACATGGAATTTGGATAGATCTTATTTCATTTAATATTACTTCACATACACGGTTTGTAAAAAACCTCCCCTCCATAAACTCCATCTACACTTCCTGCTGCAGCTAAGATAATCAATATTCCCATTCGCCTAGGTCATCTTCTCTCCTCCCTTCTCCCACTGGGCAAAAGATATAAAAAAGCTTGAGAGGAGAAATCACCAGGCTCAAGGGCAACTTCTATCCAGTCATTATTAGACTCTTCAATGGACTTCTCATAGGCTAAATGATGAACTCTTAATCGCCCGATCTACCTCGCAGTGGTCCTTGCTCTTGATGTGTCTACGTGCACGGCACTTTCTCTGTAACTGCCACACTATATGCACCATTCTGTTTTTTATTCACCTCGTGTACTTATGTATGGCATGGTCTGTCTAGAGAGATTCAGCATTATTTGTCACAATGTACATCGAAACATACAGTGAAATGCATCATTTGCATCAATGACCAACACAGTGGGAATATGTACAGAAGTGTCACCGGGCTTCCAGTGCCAACATAGCATCCCCACAACTTAGCTCGCAAAACAAAAGCTTTTCACTGTATCTCAATAATAAACCAATTCCTATACCAGGTGGAACTAATACCAATTACTTTAATTGAAATCCTTGTTAAAGAGACCCCTGGCACAACACATTGGGAAGTTATTAGCTGTATCAGAATGTTTCCCATTATCCAGAGCCAACTAAAGCTGCAATTCCATGTCGAACATATTTCTTTTCCTATGATGCCCTCAGGGGGGTCTAGGGAGAAATGGACCACAAAAGCAGATAACACTTTACCATGCTTTTTCCTTATAATCGCTGTACTTCTCGGATCCCGGGGAATCATAAATACAGGATCTGGTTAATGTTTGAGGAGTGATTGATGGCTCTGGGCCTTTATCTCTGGAGTTTAGAAGAATGAGGGGGGGGGGGGATCTCATTGAAACCTATTGAATATTGAAAGGCCTAGATAAAGTGGACTTGGAAAGGATGCTTCCTATAGTGGATGAGTCTAAGACCAGAGGGAACATCCTCAGAATAGAGGGACATTCACTTAGAACAGAGATAAGAAGGAATTTCTTTAGGTAGTTGAATTCATTGACACAGACATCTGTGGAGGCCAAGTCGTTGGATATATTTAAAGTGTAATTTGAAAGGTTCTTGATTAGCCAGGTTAATGATCAAAGGTTATGGGGAAAAGGCTGGAGAATGGGGTTGAGAGGGATAATAAACCAGCCATAGCGGAATGGCAGAGCAGACTCAATGGGCTGAATGGCCTAATTCTGCTCCACCCAGAATCTTTAGATTAATTGTGTATCAATTTGCTAGTCAATAACACATTAGTGCTTCTTACAGCCGTGGGAAACACCGGTAATGCTAAACTCACTGGTTCTTGATTCATTCCCTCCCTGATGACAAATTTTGAATGTTTTCAGGATCTGGATAATTGATGATGTGGTGGTTTTAGACAATGGTGCTACAGACGGCTTTGTCTATTACTGCACAGCCTGAATTAACCTATGGATTTAAGGTGGCTTTTGTCCTCACCAGGGGTCGTGGGCTGTGGGATGGGCTGGTAAACACTAGTGCTGAAACTGCTGCTGATGGGAATGTGGCTTGGGGTGTTGCTGGCTTGACGCCTCTGATTCCTCAATTTTTCCTCTCGTCTCCATTTTGCTCGTCTGTTTGAGAACCAGACCTGAAACACAAAATGGAAGGGAAATATTAATGAAAATATGAAAAGAAAGTATTTCTTTCATGAACACAAGAGATTCTGCAGATTTGGAAATCGAGAGCAACACACAAAGTTATGGAGAAACTCAGCAGATCAGGCAGCATTTATGGAGGGGAAGAAAGAGTTGATGTTTCTGCCCAACACCCTTCGTCAGGATTGGAAAGGAAGGGGGCAGAAGCCAGAAGAAGGTGGTGTGAGAAGGGGAGGACTACGTGCTGGTAGGTGATAGGTGGCAATGGTAAGGACTGAAGGAGGAATCTAATCAGAGTGGAGAGTGGACTGTGGGAGAAAGGGATGCTTTTCATTTTGCTTTGGGAATAAAGGAGGACCACAATTTGTTGTGGTTTAGAGGATAGCTTGCCTTAATAACCCAGAGAGCTATGTTGTCCAGAGTCTGGGCTTTATGCCTTGGTTCTTGGTAGGGCCATCCATGCCAAACAGGTCAAAAGGCAGAGGACAAAGTGCTCCACTGGTCCTCCAGGTTTGGGGATTCAGCTCAGTTCTAATAACCCTGACTGGTCAAACAAAACTGCCACCAGAACAGCAATGAAGGATCCTTCTACATCTGAGTGGCCGAGGACAGACAGAGATGGAGGACCTTCATCTAAATGCCAGCAGTTTAATGGCCAGTAAAATAAAAGCTCCCACATACACCAATGTTATAACCACATGTGACATTTTACTTGAGGAATAGTTGCAGAACGAAACACAAGGGAGCCTCTCCTAATCGATTTTAAAAATGATGGGATGGAATCTTTCATGTGTACCTCATCAAATAAAACATAAAGTGATGGACACAAGCAGCTAGGACTCAGTCATTACATAAGATCACAAACACAAGAGAATCTGCAGGTGCTGGAAATCCAAAGCAACATCCACAAAATGCTGAAGGAACTTAGCAGGTCAGGCAGCAACTACAGATGAACAGTGAATGTTTCGAGCCGAGACCCTTCGTCAGGAAGTCATGGAGACACTTAGCAAGTCAGGCAGCATCAGTGGTGAGAGTAAGTGAGTTAATGCTGCAGGTCAGTGACCTTTCATAGTGGAATCTTTTATGTCAGATTTACTGCATCTGCCATATTTTCCTTATGCACCATGTTTGTATGCCCCCATTCAGAGGAGGTGCTTCTAGCAGTACCGCACTCCCACAGAACTGCATCAGAAGCTAGACTTGCCAGTTTGCATTGTCCTCTTTTGAAGGCTTAAGCCTTCTAAGAATAATTTGCCTGTGCTGCCAATTAAGCCGCAAATGGCTTGAATGCAACAATCCAAAAAACAAACTCAAGAGCTTCTGCAGATGCTGGAAACCCAGAGCAACTCACAAAAAAGCTGGAGGAACTCAACAGGTCAAGCAGCATCTACGGAGAGGAATAAACAGTTGATGTTATTGGATAGACCCTTCATCAGGACTGAAAAATCAATGCAAGTAGGTGAAAAGAATATGTTCTTCAAACAAATTCTAAATCATGGGTTTTCAAATATCCATAATTGGATCTCTGTCATGATCTCCACTCTAAAACAGAATGGGACTGAGATCTTCACTCTACATTCTCACCAATTGGAAGAATTGGTTGAGTGAGTTTTCTCTCTGGAGTAAAGGAGGATACAAGATGATACGAGTCATAAATCGAGGAAACAGCCTGAAGCTTTTTCCCATGGTGGAAATGGCTAATGTGAGGGAGCATAATTTTAAAGTGATTGGTGGAAAGTATAGGGAAGATGTGGGAGGTAATTTTTCATGCAGAGGGTGGTGGGAACATGGAACACACTGCCAGGGATGGAACTAGAGACAAATCTCTTAGATAGCCGCATGGATGACAGAAAAACAAAAGGCTACATGGATGGGAAGGCTTAGATGTTCTTGGAGTAGGATAAAAGTTTGGCATAACATCAAGGGCCAAAAGCTATAATGTTCTATGTTCTAATTGCTTTTTTTGGCTCAATCACTGGCAAATATTGTCACCACAATTGAGAAATTACTGAACTAATTACATTCATCTAGTTTCAGCCATGTCAAGAATTGCCCTTATAATGCAGTCTGTCTAACAGACTGGTTCACAGTTAGAAATTGAGACTTGGTTTACCTGTATCCTAGCTTCAGGTAGATCAATTTTGGCTGCTAATCGTTCTCTGGCAAACACATCAGGATAATGAGTTCTTTCAAATTCTAGAAAAAAAATGTTTTGTTCATTTATATATCTCATCAAAATATGTACAAATATGATCATTCAGTTATGTAGGAGCAGTTGGCCATATGGCCTTCAACACTACACTGCCATATAATAAAGTAATGATTGGTCTGATTCTACCCTCAACTCCACATTCCCATCCACCTCCATCAACCTTCAACTCCTTCCCAATCAGAGATCTATACAATTCTGCCTTAAAATGTACACTCAGTGGTCACTTTATTAGGTACACCTGTACACCTGCTTGTTAATGCAAATATCTAATCAGCCAATCATGTGGCAGCAACTCAATGCATAAAACCTTGCAGACATGGTCAAGAGGTTCAGTTGTTGTTCAGACCAAACATCAGAGTGAGGAAGGAATGTGATTTAAATGACTTTGACCATGGAATACTTGTTGGTGCCAGATGGGGTGGTTTGAGTATCTCAGAAACTGCTGATCTCCTGGAATTTTCACACACAGCAGTCTCTAGAGTTTACAGAGAATGGTGTGAAACATCCAGGAAGCATCAGTTCTGAAGGAGAAAACTCCTTGTTAATGAGAAAGGTCAGGGGGAGAATGGCCAGACTGGTTCACACTGACAGGACAGATGCTCAAATAACCACACATTACAACAGCAGTGTGCAGAAGAGCATCTCTGAATGTATAACACATCTAACCTTGAAGAGGATGGTCTATAGCAGCAGAAGACCACACTGGGTTCCAGTCCTTACTTAATAAAAGTGGACACTAAGTGTATATTCAATGTTTCCTCTTCTATTATTCTTGGAGAAAAAGAGTTCCAAAGACTCATAAAAGATCAATTCATTGGGATCTTAATTGGATGTCTCATTCTGAAACAATGGTCCCAGTTCATGGTTTTCCCACAATTGGAAACATCTGCACTTCATCTTCTTGTTAAGATGCTGTTGTATCTTGTATGTTTCAATCAAGTCATCCCTCTTTTACACCAGCTGATATGAGCCTAACCTAGCCAGATTTTCTTCCTGAGACAACCCAAGAATCAAATAAAGCTGGGGGTGGACACTTAGACACATGAATCTACAGAGAACGGAGGGAGAGGTATCATACGCAGGCAGAAGGGATGAGTTTAATATGGCAGTGTGCTTGGCAGAGACAACTCATTGTCACTCTACAACTCATGTCTTCAGTGGTATTTGCCCAATTTGTTCTCCTTTGCACATTACTTGTTTGTCAGCCTTCATGCATAATTTTTCATGAACTATTGTATTTCCTTATTTTCTTATAAATACCTTGCAAGAAAATGAATCTTAGAGTAGTATGGGGTGCCCATAAGACATAGGAGCAGAATAGGGCCATTCAGCCCATCGCGTCTGCTCCACCATTCCATCATGGCTGATTTATTATCTCTCTCCAGCCCATTCTCCTGCCTTCCCCCCCCCCGTAACCTTTGACACAAGAACTAATCAAGAACTTACCAGTCTCTGCTTTAAATATACCCAAAGGCTGTGGCAATGAATTCCACAAATTCACCATCCATTGGCTAAAGAAATTCTTCCTCATCTCTGTTCTAAGGGGATGTCCTTCTGTTCTGAGGTTGTGCCCTTTGGTCCTAGAGTCCATCACTATAGGAAACATCCTCTCTATATCCACTCTATCTAGGCCTTTCAAAATTCAATAGGTTTCAATGAGATGTCCCCCACCTGTTCTTCCGAACTCCAGCAATCAACTCAGAGCCATCAAACACACTTTGATAATAAATTTACTTTGAACTTTGACATTTTGGGTCAAAGGGCCTGTTCCTGTGCTGAACTGTTCTATGTTCTATATTTGTTTTATGTACTCTCTCTTACTCTCATGCAGACATTCTCTAAGATCCTCTTTGTAGTACTTTCTCTCCCTTACTATTTCACTCTCATTTACATACACACACTTCCACGGTCAGTGTTACATCGCGTTACCCACAAACGTACACTCTCTTAAAAATTTCTCTCACACACTTACATGTAGTATCCAATTCCAATGCTTTCTCACCCATGAACTCACTCGCTGTCAGTCGCACACCACTCTCTCCATGGTGCTTTCATCTCACTCTTTTCTGCTCTGAGATGTAGCATTTTATATCCACACACAACAAGAAATGGACAATATGCAAATTTAGGCTGTTCCTGAGGCATAATATTTGCATAAGTAGCCTCTGAACTGACAGCATGAACATTGATTTCTTCAGCTTCCGGTAGTTTTCCCCCTCCCCCTCCCTCTTCTTCAATTTCACACTTCTTCTCGTCTGCCTATCATCTCCCTCTGGCACCCCTCATCCTTTGCTTTTTCCCATAATCCACTCTCCTCCTATCAGATTCCTTCTTCTCCAGCCCTTCACCATTTCCACCCATCACCTCTCAGCTTCTTGCTTCATCGCACCCTCCCCCACCCACCTGGTTTCACCTATCACCTTCTAGAATGTACTCCTCCCCTAACCCCTACCTGCTTATTCTGGCATCTTCCCCCTTCCTTTCCAGTCCTGATGTAGGGTCTTGGGCTGAAACATTGACTGCTTATTCATTTCCATTGATGCTTCCTAACCTGTTGAGTTCCTCCAACATTTTCTGTGTTTTCATTTGCAAGATTGTTCAACAATGGTCACATCTGAAGAGAGTGCAAATACCTCAGTGCTGCTAGGTGATTGAATTCCCATTAACATTAGAGTCATAGAGCACAGAAACAGGCCCTTTGCCTCATTTGGCCTCTGCCGGCCAGGTCTACTGACTAATCCCATCTACCTGCACCCAGATCATAGCCTTCCAAGCCTCCCTCATCCATGTACCAGTCCAAATTTCTCTTCAATGTTACTATAGAACTGGCATCCACCACTTCTGCTGGCAGCCTATTCCACACTCGCACTACCCTCTGAGTGAAGAAATTCCCCCTCAGATTCCCCTTAAATATTTCATCTTTGACCCTAAGCCTGTAACCTCCAGTCTCAGCCTCAACCAAAAAGAAGGGAGAATGCCTGCAAGCATTCATATAACCGTATAACAATTACAGCACAGAAACAGGCCATCTCGGCCCTTCTAGTCTGTGCCGAATGCTTACTCTCACCAAGTCCCACTGGCCCGCACTCAGACCATAACCCTCCATTCCTTTCCTGTCCATATACCTATCCAATTTTACTTTAAATGACAATACCGAACCTGCCTCTACCACTTCTACTGGAAGCTCATTCCACATGGCTACCACTCTCTGAGTAAAGAATTTCCCCCTCATGTTACCCTTAAACTTTTGCCCCCTAACTTTTAACTCATGTCCTCTTGTTTGAATCTCCCCTACTCTCAATGGAAAAAGCCTATCCACGTCAACTCGATCTATCCCCCTCATTATTTTAAATACCTCTATCAAGTCCCCCCTCAACCTTCTACGCTCCAAAGAATAAAGACCTAATTGTTCAACCCTTCCCTGTAACTTAGGTGCTGAAACCCAGGTAACATTCTTGTAAATCTCCTCCGTACTCTCTATTTTGTTGACATCTTTCTTATAATTCGACAACCAGAACTGTACACCATACTCCAAATTTAGCCTCACCAATGCCTTGTACAATTTTAACATTACATCCCATCCCATATCCCCCATAATATCGTACACTGCTATAAGATCTCCTCTCAGTTCTAACCTACAAGATCATAAGACATAGGAACAGAATTAGGCTACTTGGCCCATTGAGTCTGCGTCACCATTCCATCATTATTATCCATTTCAACCCCATTCTTCTACCTTCTCCTCATAACCTTTGACATTCTTACTAATCAAGAACCAATCAACCTCTGCTTTAAATATACCTCATGACATGGCCTCTACAGGTGTCTGTGGCAATCAATTCCATGGATTCACCTTCCTATGGCTAAAGAAATTCCTCCTCATCTCTGTTCTAAAGGGATGACCCTCTATTCTGAGGCTGCGCCCTCTAGTCCTAGACTCTACTACTGTTGGGAAACATTCTCTCCAATAAAATAAAAATATTTGCTTTCAGTGAGATTCCCACATTCTTCTAAACCCCAGCAAGTACAGGCCCAGAGTATTCATACACTCCTCACATGTTAACATTTCACGCTCAGGGTTGTTCTTGTAAACCTCCTCTGGACCCTTTCTAATGCCAGAACATCTTTTTTTAGATACGTGGCCCACCCTGCTCACAATACTTCAAGTGTGGTCAGACCAATGTTTTATGAAGCCCTACCATAAGAATTTTGTTTTTATATTCTAGTCCTTTCAAAATGAATGCTAACATTGCATTTGCTTTCTTTACTGCCAAACCTATTCAATGTTTTCCTATAACTCAGTTCCTCACGTCCCGGCAACGTCCTTGTAGATTTTCTCTGCACTGTACACAATTGAGGGGCAGTAACCATTAACAAGAAATTTCACTGGATCTGATATGTAAATATTGTGGCTGCAAAGGCCAGAGAATGGTCAGTTTTGCACAAAGAATGCCCCTTGGTAGATACTCCCTTGGGCATTTCTTTCTCTGTTCCCAGTGTCCGTGGCTGCAAGGTATATATAAAGGTGCACTGCACTGAACCGTCGCCAGCCGACCCACCATCAAGGACACAGATACAGAAAATGCCAGGAACATCATGAAGGATCCCTCCCACCCCAGCTCATGGACTGTTTGTCCCACTCCCATCAGGGAGGAGGCTACGTAGCATCCACACCAGGTCTACCCATCATAAAACAGTTACGTTCCCCAAGCAGTAAGGCTGATCAACACCTCCACCAACTAACCCACCCCTCCACACCCCCAGCCACAACTGCTTAATCATTTCCTGTTGGGGTCACCTTATGTACAGAAGCTACTATGCCTAGCATTATATTATGGACATACAACTAGTCTAGGTGTGTAAGCTATCCTATCTATTTATATTTATTGTGCTTTTATATTATCATTGTGTTCTTTAACCTATTGGGTTTTTTACTGTGCTGTGTCAGATCCAGAGTAACAAGTGTTTAGTTCTTCCTTGTTTACTGAAAATGGCATTAACCAATCCTGAACCTTGCATGTCACTGCACCTTCTAAACCTGCCACCTGCAGAATGGAACAGGATAGAAGTGTCACGTCCATGGGAACATCACCACTGAGTCTCACGCCGCCCTGACATGGAAATACAGTAGTGATTCTTCATCATTGTGGCTTCAAGCCCTTGTAATTTCCACCAATGGCAGGCATCGTGGTAGAGTAGTGTTTAGCATAACACTTCACAGCACCAGCATTCAGGGTTTGATTCCCACTGCTGTCTGTAAGGAGTTTGTACATTCTCCCCGTGACTCCACGGGTTTCCTCCGGGTGCTCAGGTTTCCTCCCACATTCCGAAGTCATACAGTATAGGTTAGGGTTAGTAAATTGCGGACATACTATGTTGGTGCTGGAAACATGGTGACACTTACAGGTGTTGGTCGTTGAAGCAAAATTACACATTCACTCTAGGTTTCATCGTACATGTGACAACTAAAGCCAATCTTTAATCTTAAATGAGAGGGTCATTGGAGCTAAAGAAATAGAAATGGTGGTGGGTCATTTGACCCTTGCACCTGCCCTGCCATTCAATAAGATCATGACAGACTTTCCTGCACAACTCCACACACCTTGATTCCCTTAAAGTCTGAAAACCTATCGAGCACTGCATGGATTTCAAAGTTGCCATCATCATTGCCTTCTCAGAGGCAATTAGAGATGAACACGTCTGTATACAAACATACTCTTATACACCCTCTCACTCTCTGTCACTCACACTCATTCTCTGCCTCACACACTATACCTCTGTTTTTCACTCTCATTCCTCCTGTCTCACTCACACTCACACACACATGAATCACACTTTCTCTCTCTCACACACACACACACACACACACACACACACAATCACCCTGTGTTCCTCTCCTTAACTTTACCTTTCTCCAGAGCCTCGATCTGTTCCTGGGTGAAAGATGTTCTGTTTCGCTGTAGTTTCCTTTTCAGCTGAAGTCTCATCTGCGCCTCATCTGAATCATCGCTGTTGGAGTTGATGGAATTGGTATTTTCACCGCCTCCTTCCTGTTGCTGACAACCATCTGTATTAATAACGGAAACAAGAATTAGTATCGTTTGGCTACTTCTGCGAGTAGAGTGCACATCGGTGTCAATAAAAACCTACAGCTTAAGGAACAGTTTATTTCATCAATTGAAAATACTTCCGAAATGACATCTGTTTCCCGGGCTTTCTTTAATCATACACCACTGATTTGTTGCTACAGCAGCAGCACAACATAATACATAAAATATACCATAGATTATAATATGAAATATTATATAATATAAATGTCTAATATCACATGGCGCGCATTGATGATGAGAGGATGTAGTTTCAAGGGGGACGTGAGGGGTAAATTTTTTTACTCAGAGTGTAGTACATGCATGGAATGCACTGCCTGATACGGTGTCAGAGGCAAATACATGAGAGGCTTTTGAGATACATTTGGATAGGCACATGGATGCAAGGAAGATGGAGGGATATGAACATGGTGTGGGTAGAAGGGATTAACGTTTTGGGTGTTTTTAATTTGCCTTTAGCTAGCTCCGTGCAACATTGTGGGCCACATAGCCTTTTCCCATGCTGTATTTTTCTATGTTCCATGTATATATCATTATATAAAAATTAAATATGTAGTGCAAAAGGAGAGCAAAAATAGTGAGGTAGTGTTCATCAGTTCATTGTCCATTCAGAAATCTGATGGAGGAGGGGAAGAAGCTGTTCCAAAATATTGAGTTATACCTCGTTGAATGATTCAACTTATATCATCTAATCTTTTTTGTTTTAAAGAGTGTGCTTCATTATCTTCACTCAACTCTACTAAAATCGGACATTCTACTTCCAACCTAGACTAGATAAGCCAGATTCTATCCCACTCATAACTAAACAAACAAATCATTAATAGGATTTGTTTTCATGAAGGTAACCTAAAATTGAAAGATGGGAACATCAAGCTGACATGGGTCATGTCTTTTGAGATTTTTGGATCATTCCTTGGACCTACACTGGAACCATTGCATTCCCATGGGCCAAGAGGGTATCTGATTACCAGAACCAGGTGGAAAACTGCATGCAATGCTTGGCACAGACGCAGGGCAAAACTTCATTTTTTCATGTAGAACATACAGTACAGTACAGGCCATTTAGCCCATAATGGTGTGTCAACCTTTTAACTTACTCTATGATCAATCGAACCATTCCCTCTCACATAGCCCTCCATTTTCCTTTCATCCATTTGCTTAGCTAAGAGTCTCTTAAATATCTGCCTCTACTAGCACCCTTAGCAGGGTGTTCCAGGCACCCACCATCCTCTGTGTAAGAAGCTTACCTCTGACATCCCTCTATACATTCAACCAATCAACTTAAAATTATGCCCCCTCATATTAGCCATTTCTGCACTGGGGAGAGGTATTTGGCTATCTACTCAATCTATGCCTCTTATTATCTTGTACGTCCCTATCAAGTCACCTCTCATCCTCCGCTCCAAGGAGAAAAACCCCAGTTTGTTCAATCTATTCTCATAAAACATGCTCTCTAATCTAGGCAGCATCCTGAAAAATCTCCTCTGTCTTTATACATTTCACATTCTTCATTTAATGAGGCAAACAGAAGTACTCCAAGTGTGGTCTAACCAGAGTATTATAAACCTGCAACTTTACCTTGAACTCATTCCGCTGACTAATGGAAGCTAACGCACCGTATGCCTTAGTCACCTGATCAACTTTCATGGCAAATTTGAAGGAATCTCTGGACACGGACCACTCCACACTGCTAATAATCGTGTCATAAACCAAGTTATTAACAACTTAATAAATTTAACATAGAAACTCCTATGGAGTTAGGAAGTAGCTGACCCACATTACCTTATAAATGTCTCTGCCACTGTGTTTGCAAAATCCTGACCCCCGTGGGAAGCACAGCCGCCAGTCCAACAGCAGTCTGATGAAAGCACCATTCCAATGGTCTGACATGATGAACTCTTGATCTCCCATTCGTCAGTGCCTTTGTGTCAGGTCTGCTCCCACTGACAACTCCCAGCCTGCACATGCCAGTCCCCACCCAGCTAATAGGATTCGCCAGTCGCTCAACCCAGACTCATCACCTACAGCCTATTTTAACCCCAGTTCTCATCCACAGTCCTTGTTCACTCGTTGAACCTGCCCAGCCTCAACCAATTGCTCCCAGCTCTCACTCTCCCTGGCTAAAGTTCACCTGGTTGCCTGTTGTGCTTAGTATCTGCTCTTGTTTGTTTTGTAGCCCCTTGTGGCTTGTTATTTTATGGTCTATTATTAAAAGTTACCATTTGCTGCTAAATCGACTCCCCTGCTCTGCTTTCTGGTGAAGCCTCCTCTACATTTCCTGACTTGTATGGCACGATCTGTCTAAATGACACACTCTTTGCTGCATCTCATTTTGCTAGTAACATCATAAAGGATACCGCCCACCCTGCTCATGAACTGTTAGTCCCACTCCCATCAGAGAGAAAGCTACATGGCATCCACACCAGGACCACCAGACTCGAAAACAGTTACTTTCCCCAAGCAGGAAGGCTGATCAACACCTCCACCCACCGACCTCCACTCCCGCAACCACCACTGCTTTCCCTTTTCAGGCAAAGGTTCTACTTAAGAAAAACGAACAGAGAAATTCCGGAGGATGAACTTCTGGAATGTACAGCCGATAAACTGGGTGGGTAACTTAGCGAAGGAAAGTTACAGACACGCCTGTGCCTCGAGTCACTTTATGGACATACAATAAATCTATGTGTATAAGTTATCTTATGTATTTAAATTATTTTGTTTGGTGGGGGGGGGGGGTCCTTATCCTCGTGCGTCTTTTTTTTGTTGCTGCATCTGAGCCGGAGTAAAAATTATTTCGTTCTCCTTTACACTCGTGTAATGGAAATGACATTAAACAATCTTGAAACACACACAAAATGCTGGTGGAACACAGCAGGCCAGGCAGCATCTCTAGGGAAAAGCACTGTCGACATTTCGGGCCGAGACCCTTCGTCAGGAAGGAAGGGAAGGCTTCTCCCTATAGATGCTGCCTGGCCTGCTGTGTTCCACCAGCATTTTGTGTGTGTTGCTGTTTGAATTTCCAGCATCTGCAGATTTCCTCGAGTTTGCTTTTTAAACAATCTTGAATTTTGATTAGCAAATCAATTACCGATACATTTGAAACAACGGTCCGCTGAAGTTTCCTTCTCAAACTAGTGTATCCCGGTAATTATATTTCCAGTTTCAGTTATCGCCAGCAAACTTTCCTTCGCTAAGTTACCCACCCAGTTTATCGGCTGTACATTCCAGAAGTTCATCCTCCGGAATTTCTCTGTTCGTTTTTCTTAAGTAGAACCTTTGCCTGAAAGCTGATAATCTTGGCCTCCAGCGGCTGAGCATGACTGCAATTATATTATCATTAATAACAGCCTATAATTTTCTTATATTTAGAATAAAGGACTGCTCGCTACTTGTGATACATAAGGACTTTTAAAAAAAGGAACTGAATTGTGACGAGCGCTGTAATAAAACTAGATCTTAACACTTTGGTTAACTGAAGCGGGGTCTAAAAGCTCAGGATGGTATTTGATTTTAATATGGCAGGGAGTAAAGATCTGAAGAAGTGTACGGTACTGAAGTGTATCTGTCAGCACGTACTTCAGATTATTAAACTCCTGCAACAAAGCAAGTACAACCCTGTAAACATATGTCAATATTACTGTTCAATGACATCTTTGCAAGGTTTATGAGATGACAATTTTCATATGATTCATGGTTGATCGAATCCTTTTAAAGCGCGATTGAGGCTGAAACTGCGAGAATTATTGTGTCACGTGTCCGTTGAAGTCAATCGTTTACGACTTTCGCCGATTTCCGCACAGTTGTTAATTAATAACAAAAAGAAACCGCGCTGCTCTTCGACGTTTATACGTAGCCCGTTAGGAATTCACAGAAATCCGTGTTACGCTGCCAGAGCAACTACATACATGTTCCGAAGGGTTAAAGAATTTGCCTTAAAATAGATATTGTATCGATGTTTTTGACCACCATATGGGCGGTTTTTAATGTCTTTTGCAGTGACCGCCAACACTTGAATCCCCTTTCAACCGCACAATGCCAGCACAGAACGAAAATCATTTAAAGTCCCGGGCCAGAAGGTTGGCAAATGTTCGTGGGCAGAATTTTGAGAATAACAATCGCTGGTCATCGCGGGGCGGCAACAAAAGGATTCTCTTCGGGCGGGCAGTCCCCCTCGCATTGTCACACAAGCATCACAGTCAACAGACTCCTCACTGAAGTATGTTAACCTTTGTGCGACACTGTCATTAATCACTGTCCTGTGAGCCGGACTGTTCAACCCTATTTACGGGTATACATTCTATAGAAGCAGGATCGGCGAAAGCATTTGAGAAACATCGGTATGAATGAGAGCCTATTTGTTAACGAGAAAAGAGGGGAAAAGGCGAATAGAAAATAAACTTTTACATTTATTGTTACATCCTCCAAAACTCCTTTTTTGCCTGCTGAGGAGGCTCGCCAGATGTTTTGGGTCGATTTCCGTAACCTCTGGACTACTCTACCCGATTCTAATCAATGCCTTTTTTATGTCTTCTTCTATGGATGTCATTTTCAATGTCTGCAGTTACAACGTGTTGCGCCCGCACAACTTTCCTGGGCCAATTTGTGACTTGACGTGATTCTCTCTCCCCCCCCCCCCCCCCCGCATACCATCGGCTGTGTGTTTCACATCTACTCTGGTTATTTCTAAGCACAAGGGATTCTGGCAGAATCTACAGAATCTCTCGTGTTTCCACTGCGAAGTCTCTTCGAGGGATGAAGAAATCTAAATCTTCGCTTCCGACCGGAGTTCAGTGGGACCATCTCTCACAGCTCCCCCTCTCTGATCTCCGCTGCCCCCCGACTCTCCGACCGTGTCCCCACCCAGAGTCGCTACCACAGCCAGCTATCTTTCCTGGCACCTACCTAGTTCATCTTCCTTCCCGTCACCCCACCTTCTTATTCTGGCATTTTACGCCTTTACTACCCAGTCCTGATGAAGGGTCTCGGCCCGACACATCGACTGTTTATTCCTCTCCACAGATGCTGCCTGACCTGGTGGGCTGATTTGAAGTTATTTCTCCCCCTTTAGGGGGATGACCGAAGATCTAGCCTTCCCTCGCCCTTCCCTAGGACTGGTAGGGGAAGAACGCCCGTTGTCCTGCCTCGCTCTTTTCTACATTACAAACGCACTTCCTTCTTGTCGTTTCTAAACGCAATGCGAAAGCTGTGGCCTTTGAGTACTGTAAACCAAGTCTGATGAATCGTGGCGAATAACTGTAGTTAAAGCTCAGATTAAAACATACTAACAACCGTCCCCAGTCCGAATTGAATGTAACATTTAAGCTTATATTGTCGCCGTATTTAACAAACAAAATCTACGTGCAATAAAGTAAGCGAGAAGTGTTGTAGCTTTCCATACCGAGTTTATACTGTATTTGAATACAGGTGACGTAAGGCACAATAATATTGTCAATTCCTTCAGAAATAAACCGATTATTCTCGGTTGTCTTGGATATAAAGGGGGTACAGGAATTAAAATACACACACAGCAAACGACAGACAATTAAGTTATCTTTCTTTTATGTCTCTTTTTGGGGAGGGCGGTTTGAAATCTCCGAAAGACCCAATTCAATACCTCGGTCCCTGGTGCTGTTACTCCTGAGAGCTAATCCGTAGATAGAAGCATAAATGTGTGTCCCATTATCCCACAGCCAGACCAACTGACGCTGGGGTTAGGATTTGTTTTTTACAATAAGGCTCTGGGAAATAAAATCTTTCCTTAGTTTCCCAGTGTCTTAATCATTCACGCGGAAAACACGCAAGAAGATAGCAAACGGATTGCGGCACTTTTCAGCGCAACAGCTCAGATGAGAAACACACCGGCTTTTAGTATAAACCTTGTGAAAGGGAAGTGTCTAAATCCTGTAGAAGGCTTTAGCCATATAAGAAAAAAAGATTAGAAAAAAACTGTCACAGCAATGCTTAAACCCTTAATTCGCCGGAGAATGTCGCAGTCCCTAGACTGAAGGATGGGGTTGATAGAGATGTCTCTCTTAAACTATTGTCAGATTCGATATTGCTATTATTTTTCCCTTCTGTCGGCTGACATAAGTGGTCTTGAAACCATATTCCTTCTATGAGATCTAAACCCTGACTTGTGCTTCGCATAATGGACTTTTAAAAACCTGCTCAAACATCCCGGCACGAGCACGATCTGAAGCACTAAGAAGTTGTGTGGATATTCTTAAAAGTCTCCTGCTTATTATTTGGGGCTACGTCTGCTGTATGTCGCTTTATTGGTCAAAGATCAGCTATCTCGAGAGGAATTATTCGTTAGAACCTGGGCAGTAAAATAACCATTCCCACCCGTGTTCTGTATATTTAAAAGGAGGTATCGAATGAAATTAAGAACGTCTGTCCGTAATATTTCACGGATGGTTTGGCTAAATCAAATAACGAAGAAGCCTCGAACTCAACTTAAATTCGTTTGCAATTGGT
Organism: Hypanus sabinus; assembly: GCF_030144855.1. Lineage (NCBI taxonomy): Eukaryota > Metazoa > Chordata > Chondrichthyes > Myliobatiformes > Dasyatidae > Hypanus > Hypanus sabinus. The sequence continues at coordinate 172,221,875 of NC_082712.1, read as the reverse complement.
TACCGTAATTCGTATCTAGAAAATAATATAACATCGGTATATATTTCGCATTTTAGCGTTTGGTTCTTTGGCCTTTCACAAAGCGCCTGGCAATGTAATGCCACAAACTATACCTCCACCAGATTATTGGAACAATTCGGATAACTTCCGACTACAATTATTTCGTTCCCCTTTACACTTGTGTGCTAGAAATGACATTAAGTAATATTAAATCTGAATCTCGAATCTCCAATGGAACCAAATTGGCCAGAGGGATAATCTATAAAATATTGAACAAGCCGGAACTGAATCGAAGTTACTTTGGGTGAATTATTTCCATTTTCTGCTTATGTGTCTCATTTACTGCGGAAAAGAGGTCAGATTCAGAATTTCCTCGGATTATTTGGCGGACCCTGGTTCCTGCGGGGAATTGTGCTTTCAGGTTCCCTGTTGGCCTCGCAAGTTGCCTTTGCTAAAGGGAAGTTTCTGAACGAAATTGATCATGCGATTAAGACCGATTTACTTTTAGATCGGTCTGTGATAATCCCGCGGAATGATATCTTACAATTCATGATGGGACATCTTTTGTGATAATCCCGCGGAATGATATCTCATAACAGATGATGGAGGGAGCTTTGCTGCTGGAAACAGTGCGGAGAGATAACCGACTATCACTGGTAATGTAATCCCTCTTCTGTTTAATGTATAAGAGAACATAGTGATTACACCTCAGGATCAGGGGAAGACAAGCTGAATCCAATAAGTGAAGGATTCCCAATAATAAGACTCCCTTTCAACGACTGATATCCTCGCCGCCAATGGTGCAATTCTACACTGCCGTCATAGAGAGCATCCTCACATTAGCCATTACTGTCTGGTTTGGTGCAGCGTCCTCTCACAGTGTACAAAAACTACAGTGAACTGTCAGGTCAGCAGAAAAAGTCATTGGCTGCAGTCTACTGCAGGACTTGTACGTGTCCAGGACAAAAAAAAAACGGGCAGGAAAAAAATAACTGCGGACAGTACTCACCCAGCAAAATGCCTTTTCCAAAAACTCCCTTGTGGAAAACGCTATAAGGTTAATCAAAGAAAAATACAAACTATCTAATAGTTTCTTGCCCCCGGGCAGATAACCTGATCAACCATCATAGTTAACCTCCCCTACCCCCTCTATCTATTCCTTCAGTCATGAGACTGCACCATAAACACTTTTAAACCACTTTTTATAACGCTGTTTACACTGTACATGCATGCTGGTACTTGTGCACAATTTATTCCATATCTGCACTTCTACGTTTATTATATAATGTTTTATTTTATATAATTGTTGAATGTTGTCAGTTTTTATGTAACGCCAAGATACCACAGCAAATCCCTAATACATGTAACTGTATATGGTAAATAAAGTTGATCCTTGATAAGTTTCCCCTGAACTGGAATCATTATTGTAACGTCAGGCATGCGGCATCAAGATCCCACAAACAGCAGTACGATCGGTGTTATTGTGAGGTAACAGAATCGTCCCATTGAGTCTGCTCCTCCATTCCATCATGGCAGTTTTATCTTCCCTCTCAACCTCTTTCTCTTGCCTTCTCCTTGTAACTTTTGACACCCGCTTTAAAAAATATCCAATGACTTGGACTCCGCAGTCGTCTGTGACAATGAGTTCCACAGATTTACCCCTCTCTGGCTAAAAAGATTCCTGCTCATCTCTGTTCTAAAGGAACATCTTTCTACGTGGAGACCATGTCCTCTGGTCCTAGTCTCCCACACTACTGGAAACACCCTCTCCACATCCACTCGACCTAGTCGCCAATAAACGTTGCATATATTACAATGCTTAAAGTAAAAAGAAACGGACTTGAGTGGGAATCTATTCCCTGAAAGCTACGAGCGGAGAGAGGTCGAATGAGATCTTTCTGCGCTGCTTGGTTCTCTGACTATACCAGGGTTCTCGGAGCATACAGTGTGTGAGGAATAATTCTGTATTCACAGAAGCTATGCTGATTCGTTTAAGGCCCGAAGTCACCTATTAGGTTCTGTCGGAGAGTGTATTTATTAAATAGTCACCCAGGGTTCGAATGTGGAGCAGTCAAGGCCGGGGCTGACTCTGCCCGCGGCCTGCACCGTCCTAAATACTTAAGGCAATTGTCAAATCCTACCTCCGCCAACATCATTACCGTGTAATTGCAGTAAACAAGTTTGGATCTCCGTAGCTTTCCCTAGGGATTCTAATCAACATAATTCACCTAAAATATCTAGACAGCCTTAACAGTCTCTTCGCGTTCGTGGCCCCCCACCCCCCGACCCCGTTCGGAAACACATCATAGGGTGGACAACATCATCGAAGTGACTCCTGTTGGCGATTTCAATCTTGACCTATAGAATGATCACAATCTGGTTTCTAGTCTGAATTAAACGGAAGTAGTACCTTAAAAGTATCAATTATTCAGAAATTAGTCGCCATATCCTACAATTCATTGAAATTACACCAACCAGTGTATGTCCTACATATAATTCTTAGCCCCGTCTATACTAAGTACCACAGAAATGAAGGATTTTTTTTAAAAAAGCCCCAGGCTTTGGAATTAAAAATGTGTTGAATGGAAGTACCAGTTATTCCGTTTATATTTGCTTTCCCGGATCCTCCAACCCTCCACTTAACATCTAGAAGTGCCAGAAACAAGAGGAGACTGCCGAGTCTCCTGTTATCCAGTCTTTTCAGCAAAGTTTGTTTGTCCCTCACTGGGATGAGCGGCGAGTTCAAGTTGTTTTAGAAGTTTGGACTCTGGACTTTTCAAACACCCCGTGTTCCAATACATTCCTTGTTAGTTGCGCCGATTGCTTCATTAAGAGTGCTATAACAAGCTGGGGGATATTTTACAGAAAGCAATGCACTGCTGTGTATCTTTTAGTGCCCTTCTTATATTGTTTGCTTCTCAGAAAGCTGACATGTCTAATTGGCAAGTGGTGCGATATGGTGTCCGGGGGTCTCATGTGTAACATTTCTACAGCTGTCTTCTAGAACTAGACGCTTATTCATGTTGCTTAATGAGAAACAAAACGCTCTCTAATGAGCAATTACATAGCGACAGAATTGTTCCCATAACAAATTCTTGCGTGTGGCAGAAACATCCTTTGTACAATATATTCCGCGCACTGTTGCCGAATCTGTGAACAAAAAGCAGGTTGTGGACGGGACAACCTCCTTCCCGGCATGATGACTGTCACTCACAGGCTCGCTAATGACACACAGGATTGAGAAAAATGCTTCACTCGCCGGTCTCTCTCCACCTCCCCCGCCACATCCTTCCCTCCCAACCACCATCCCCTCCAACCCAGCGAGTAACATCACTTCCAATTACACTGCACATTATCTCGCTGCTATCGCGATAGTAAACATCAGCTAACCTTAAACATGAACGACGTCACCCACGCAGCGGGCTTCGAGCGAAGAAAGTTACACACGATAATGTAAAGTCTAACCATCCCTGTAACTTGCAATATTTCACAAATATTGGAACTCAGTTTAGCTGCAGGAATACAGTTGCAGCATCACTGTATTATATAAGAAGCAACTAAATGTGATTATCCATTTTTTTTTCTGAATGACCGGTCCGGGAGCTGTTTATGTTCTGCGTTGCTTCGCTCTGGTACTCTCAACATGGTCATTATGTGAACAGAAAAGCTACCTTAGATAAATTTGCACAAGGCATTTTCTCCCTCTGGTCCTTGCTAGCTGAAATTTCATTCTTTCTTAAAGTATTCAAGGATCGTCCATTCACCAATGAACCGATTTTAAATTAGTACCTTCTTATAACCTGTTTGGTTGGGATTTTCCTGCGCCGCTTAACCCATTTGCCACACTGTCACGTTCTAATTTACGGCATTTGATATGTGCTACAACACTTTAAACTTGTTTCTAATTGAAGATGTTTAAAATTGATAAAATAGATAAAACATGTGGCTTAAAGGAGTTTAATTAAAATTCAATCTAGTTATTGAAGGTCTTTTAAAATTTATTGCGACACGGTGAATGATATTTTAAAATTAGGACTGAGGAATGAGAGCTTTGACCATACAAAGGGTAAATCCAATAGTGGGGTCACTTCACTCGGTCTCTGAAAGTCCCGGGCTAGCCGTGTATTAATTTTCATATTTGTCCAGAATTGAGAAAGGGACGGGTACAAGACACCATGGGAAAGATATCTTGAGTATGTAAAAGATAAAGTATAACGGCACGATGCAGGCGTGGAGTTGTTTGGATTTATACTAAGACCGGCTTCACCGTTGGGCCGATTACAGCAGTCATTACGTGATTTGTCTGTTAAATGGGTTGGATAGTTTCGAAAATCTTCCCGGATGCAAATTAATTTACGGATTCAGGGACGGACAGGTACAGCATGGAAAAGACCATTCTTTAGTTTGGTTCCTGCTGCTTGGTTGTTCGCATTTCTCCTCTCTTTATTTTTTTTTTGTACGTGGTTACCCGAACGCAATATATTTTTGCAGTATCTTTGCATTCCTCCTAAACTTGTAAGTAGAAGCAGACAAGAAATGCATTCCATAGATAACGAACGATTAGTCTTGAAAGGTCTGTTGAATAAGGTCTAATTGAACTATCCGGCTTGGGTCGTTTCTGAAAAAGTTTCTTCCCCACCGTCATCAGATTTCTGAATGGATAATGGACCCAAGTACAAACCTCACTAGTTTCTGTTCCTTTTTGCATTATTTATTTAATTTTATTTTTACATTTATATAGCTTTATCGGGCATTGCAATGCACTGTTGCCGCCAAACAACAAATCTCATGGCCAATGCTAGCGATATTAACCCTGATTCCGACTCTACTTAACAGTTCATCTTAACGAAATAGATGAATAACTGGCGTTGAAGTTCTCTGATCTAGTACATTTGGAAATGCTTCACGTTGGACTATTCACCTGCCCTGTTAAAGGTTGGCCTTTGCAAGAATGGCCGTGCAGGTTTCCCTTACCTTGATTTGGGTGGCCTGGTACGGAGCCTCCGGGATACCAGCCTGGTCGGGTACCCCATGCACCTGTTTGACCGTTCAGCATCCTTAATTTGTCATACATTCCATCGGCTCCCATTTGCTGCTTTTCGCTAGCCAGGTTGCGAAGGACTCGGTTAATCGACGATACCTAAAAGCGAATCCCACAATGTTCTTCAATAATTTTTACCCCTTAGTTTGGATGTGGAAAATCAAAGATGAAGGAAATTAATTTTGGAGTTTATAACCAAATTAGAAAACAATTAACATACAGGAATTATGATAACCTAATCAATGTCGATTGATCTACGAAAATTATTTCATATTAAGAACGTATTGGACGCTGTGGCTAAGTGAAGTGCAGACTTAAAGACTTTCGAGCAGACTCGATGGGCCGAATGGCCGGATTCTGCTCTTATGGCTTATGTCTTCTGGTAAACTAGACAGTCATCTATGTCAATTAGCAAAACAAAACGGAATAAACCGCAAACATCGTTGACCAAGTTTAATTAATGCATGTGAATTGGCACAAAATTGTAATTGAATCTACAACAATTGATTCTGTCCGCTCCATTAAAACGTACTTGTTACGCACATCCATCCATTAACTACCGAATCTAAAATGAACCTTGAAAATAATTACTGGGATCAGCATTTTAAAACTATTTCGCCAGATTTAAATAATTTCACTTCACCTCGCTGCGTGTTTAGCTTTTGTAAAATGTGGCTTTTAAAATGTTCATTTAAAGTGTTCCGTGGGGTAAAATTTATCAGCGACCCTTTTATTTATAGAAGTCGTATGTGGCTTTTCTAGTCAGCCCCTTGGTTTTGGTCCTCTTGTTAATGAAATCACACATACACTAAAAAAAAATTAGTCCATGTCAAATACTACGTTTTTTAATGCGTGCACTCGTTAATGGTAATAAATAAACCATTCCCTCCGTTAAAAGTTAATTAAATGTTTTACTCACACTTGGTATATTGTCGTTAGTACAGACCCCCTCAGAGAGCAATCTGTCTCGAATTTCCCAGGCGAAGATCGACGGACACTCGCGTTTATACTGAGCGATCTTAGACACAACCTCGGGAGTTGCTACCCTTGGCTTGCTCCCGCCGATTGCCCTAGGTCTGATCGATCCCGTTTCATAATACCTGCCCAGGATCTTACTGACACAACCGTTGGACACCTATATAAATGTATACATACGAATAAACAGAAACCAAATATATTAAAGAACGTTTAACAAGTGAAATGGGTCTTTTTGTTTGATAATATATATTTATGTAGATATTTAAATATAGTTAAGCAATGTTGGGCTTACTTTTCGATTATCCACTACTTGGACTTTTGCGTCAGTATGGTTCTACAATACAAAAATATACCTTAAGTGGCAAAGGGAAACGTACCAATATTGCATTAATTTGGCGCGTGCCAAAGTTATGAAAAAAAGTTTCAAACTTAATTTTGTTTTTTTTTTTGCATCAACATTGGGTCTACAATACAAAAATAAACCCTTAAATGGCAGGGGAGAGGGGTGTTACCATTTTACCGTCAATTCAAGATAATTTCTTTTTTTGCTTGCCAATTCGTAAAGAAATTGCTTTGAAGGTACGAATGTAATTTGTAGGAAGCATTTTTGGATTGTAGAAAACCCCTTTCTAAAAATTGTATTAATCTGATTACATATGCAATCATAACACTATGACATCTTGCATGCATTATAAATCGATATGAAATGACATACATATAACTACGACGGCTATAATGTTTACCTGGAGGATCCTTGAGATATCGCAAGGTCTAGCCCCACTGTGGGCAAGTTCCACAATTTTTTGTCGAGTCGAATCAGGCAGTGGTCGACCATTAACAAACACACCGCCGAGCTGGTTCACTCCACTGTGACCTAGGGGTAAAGCAACAGCGAACATATTCAACGGCCGACTCGAAGGGGGGAAAACATTCAGCAAAGTTCGCTGTTCTCATCGGCCTTGGTTAATCCCGCCGGAGATCCCAATTGCAAAACAAAACTGACCTATAAACGCGCTCTTTCGTTCTAAACACAAAAACTGCCAATCAAAACGGACGAACTGATCAGCAAAGAAGGCGTCGATTTGATTCCCTAAACCGAAAAAGAAAATGTAATAGACTAATCGACCCAATCACCACATTAAAACCAGAGAGACAACAAAAGCTAACATTTTGTTTTCTCGAAAGCGACTGAGAGAGCACTTAATCGAACAATTAATTCATCGCATACTCTGTCTGCAAATTCACCTCAACTCAACATGGCAAATAATTCATTAATTCCCCGAAACTACAACGGAGGTTCGTACTCCGAACACAAGCCATTCCGTTTGCTTATTAAACAAACAGAAAATGGGCAGCAATTTTAAACTGGTGAAGACTCCGAACCTGAATCTCATTCTGCGACTGTGTCCCTGGAGAAAGCTCATGTAGAACCTGTTCTCCTCTCCCTAGGAACGTCTGCTAAATTGGCTCCAGAAAGGCCGGCCACTTAGCCATAAATAAGCTCTGAGTATAGGAGGGAAAACGATGAGCTTTGCTGACATTTGCCTCCAAAATCAAGCTAGCTGCACGTCAACTTTGAGCTTAATTTCTAGAAATAAGCGGAAGTATCCCTGGATAGTGCACGGAAGGATAATTGAAAAGATCAGTCGCAAACACTTGTGGCAGGCATGTCACTTTATGACACGGTTCCACTTTGAAAATCGCATCGTCACGACAAATAGTATCATGATAAAACGACCCTTTCTGTCCGCATTTGTATACCATTCATAGCGTATTGCTCCGTACTCATTACCCTTAAAGGAAGGCTTCATTTTAAAGTTGCTTTGGGGCAAGGCGCGGTCACGATACCGGGGACGCGCGCCCTACTTAATTCAACGTAGTTTTAAGATGCACAAGCCACTTGATATCTTTTAAGAGCAAATATAAAGAGACTTAATTCCTCTATACAATTAGATGCAATATGCATTTCTAGTCCTTTGTCTGCCTTACGTGTTTTAACAATTATATTCCTATATATATTAGGAACAAAATTCTACTTTATCTCTTCGTCCTATATCCGAGAAAACTTTTTTTAAAAACTCAAATCTAGGATTAATAGAGCAGTTTTCTTTAGGAAATCTGTTAAAGGGTAATGGACCTTGTATACTGCTCTCACGCATGTCTGACGTACCAGTGTTTTAACTATGTCATCAGTAATTAACAACAACCAACTAAAATATATATATTCTTAAACCGCACAACCAACCAGAACACCACGTGTGAAAGAAGTATGGCATTATCAAAGAACAGCAATAGGTGTGAATCTTCTAAACAAATCCGGCACCTCATCTACCTGGGCTACTGGCGCCCAGCACAATGAGGGAGTATCCAGTTCCCCATCCTAAGACTCTCTGTATATTAAGTGGTATACCTTACAATGACTAACTAATACCAAAGGCCTTTGCAATTCCCCATCCAGTCCCCTCCCCCTCCACACACACACACACACACACACACACACACACACACACACTCCACCTGCTAATTTCCGAGTTTACATTTTTTTAAAAGAGCGCTATATAGAATCGTACCGTCGGTACCAACTGTACAGATTTTTTAAATGCGTATCTTAATCACAGTATTAATCCCTGTGCTTAGACGGCAAGCAATCGCCCAGTGGCAATGATTATGCGCCCTGTATTCCATTGCAAGTCATCTAATACGAAAACATATGGTGACAATTTGGATGTTAGGCAGCATATACACCCAGGAGTTATTAGTACAAAGCCCGCAGAGCCTGACGCGACCTTTAGACAAACTACAGGCTTCACCCGAATGATATCTACTCAGCGATTCGCACAACAGTTTACTCGATAATACACACACATCCCATTTCAATTAATCCCATTAAGATTAACAAAAAAGTGTTCCGAGTTTATATTTACACCTTCTCGATCAGCGGTGATTTTGATGGCACTTTTTGGTGCCTTTTACTTACTTAGCAACTGATACAATTTCCCATAAACGGAAATGCTAGGAGATTGTCTTGGCGGGAGGGGATGTAAATTTGGAGCAAACGCTCGGGATTAAATATTATACTTATTCTGACTGAGAGCGACCGTGATTAGACAATAACAAAGAGCGCACAGGCATTTGAAGCTTCCAACTTAACCCCATCGTAGAGTTCGAGAAAATGAGAGCTGCGTATATCAAGTGTCCTTACGAAATAAGGAATCGTAGACAACTGACGTGACCGAGTATCAGTTTCTATTCCACTAGTTAGTTAATTAAGAAAGCAATTCTGTTAGGCTAACTAGACACACATGGACAGTGGGTAGCTAGTACCATTCACACACGGTCACTTGCCGATAGTCAGCAATGTTTACCTACTAAAGCTAAAAACTGATAGCCAGGGTCTGTCTTGCTGATTTTTATACAATTACCATTAATCATAGAAGCCGCATATTTGTCTTTAACCTTTGAATTACAAGAAGAACGGCCTGTTCTTGGCATGTACATTAACAGCTGATATTTATTTGGTGATTGATACAGGTTGGCGTAGCTTCACTTACTGTTCTGCATGTTGGATTGTTACACCAGTGTCCCACGTGGCTTGTTTATAGTGCTCTATTAGTAATAAAAAATATGCGTTAAATAGGCAGTGTCACGTCCGTGGAAACTCCACAAATCTTACTTTAAATATTTCCACTGATCGAACACATTGAAAAGCATTAAGAAACATGTAACGTATAAGTAGAAAAAGGCCGAATTGTAAAGTACAAACTTTAATCGTTTTCTGATATTAAAGGAAATGTCTGTAATTAAAAATCACTCGGTTAAAGAAAACTTTAATAGCTGAGACGTACCTGAAAGCTGTATTGGCAATCTGTGACCACAGACATCTGTTTACCACTGAAGGCTTCCCTCTATGAAAAAAAAACGAAAAAAAAGTTTATTATGGCAACCAGGAAGTTATATTGATTTGGTGTTTATAATCGGCGCAATTTCGCGAATTTCCCTAATTAGACCATTTTAAGAGTCAGATCATTCGATAACAATTTGACGGCTTGTAGGTGTTTGGCCTTAGCTACAGGAAGCATAAAGTTTGCATTAGAGTCTGGTTCTTTAAAGACGATGTACCATCCTTATAGAAAGTTTTTTTTCTTTTGCATATTACTTGCTTTGAAGAGGCGCTAAAGATTTCCGCTCGAATTCTCCTCTTGCATGGAGAACGGTGAAAGACCCGTTTTTATTCAATTCAAGAACTTAGGCAGATGCCCATCCGAAAGTGGTTTGCGTCTGCACACGGGGTTCTTGTTTCTTGTTTTTGAGAGTGCTCGGGCCGTAAGCGCATGTTAATGACTTCAATTTGTTGCTGGTGCAATAATATTGTGTAATAACGACACGAGTGTGGGCGGAAAGCCGTCTCATTTTAATACCTTTAAAATATATTTAAACTCAATTCTTGGCGTCCACTTTGGAACGAGGGGAAAACTTGAGGGATTTTCCTGCGGATACAGTATTACTGTATGTTATTTTGTACCGTTTAATTTGGATTGTTTTTTTTCCTGTGGTTTTTTTTTGCCTTTACAACAAAAAGGTCTTAAGGTACTGTACACCATAACGCACTTTTGAACTTAGTTATTCATGATTAACTTCTCTCCCCCCGGCCTTTAGATCCTCTTTATACTGAGGTATTCTGACACACGCTGTATACCTCGCCTCGTTGCTTAAAAAGTAGTAAGGGAAGGGGTCAGAACTGATCGACAAAGACTACAGAAAGTGAACAATGCTCTCTATTCTCCTTACAGCCCATACCCATCGAGCATGCACCCGACAACCCCCCCCCCCCGTTCCCCGACCCTCCAGCTGCCCCTCCCTCCCGGACTCCCCAACCAGCAAGCAACACAGTGTCCAGTTAAACGCAGCGCGCTCTTCCAAGACTTTCAACTCCAAACGCCGAGCAGTCACTAGGTAGAATTATTATTTTCTTTTGTTTTCTTTCCAGCAACCCCCCCCCCCCCAACCAGCCCCCTTCAGAAATAAAGCAAGTAATTTCTGTTATGAGTATCGGGAGGTAATTGTGTTGCTGGTACGGGCTGTAAAACGATACAACAGCGCAGTGGGACGCTCAATTGCGAACAGACAATTACAATAAAGGTTCTATTGAAGGGGTTTGCTAAAAGCGGGGTACAATAACGAAATGGACCAGCTTTCACTGTCTTTTTTACCTTCTCTCTTTTTTTTCGAAATACTTTATTCTGTTTTCTTTGGTACCAGAAGCAGGATGCGTATTGTTTCCCCGCAGTAGCCCCGCTATTCTCTCTGAACCCAAATTCCTGGACGCTCGCTTTTTTTCCCTCCCACCCCTCTTCCTTCTATTCATTACAAATCAGCGGAAAATAATTTATAGACTAGCTTTGTTATCTGTTTCTGCACGCACACACTCAGAGAGTGAGAGAGAGACAGAGAGACAGAGAGTGAGTGAGAGAGAGATAGAGACAGAGAGAGATAGAAAGAGACACAGAGAGAGAAAAAAACTTCAAACAAATCCTTTCTCCCAGCATGCCGGCTACCCTGCGTAAATATTTACTACGGGGAAGGGTGGGTACCTGATTACCCAAAGAAGTCAGCGAGAATAAGGTGACCGGGCGCTTAAGTTCTTCAAACTGAGGCCAGGAAAAACCATCGCTGCCCAGGAGACTTCAAGAACGATCATTTGTTGAAGAAGTGGTTAGCCTGTTTGCAAAATTTGATCAACATATATACAAAAACTGCCTTCTTTCAGCTATGATGGATATTTTTTCGCGGCGTTGAAGCGCCTTCCTAATTAGTCGAATTGCAAAAAGCAATTTATCACTTTCTGAAAAATTCACACGCTGTTTTACAGCCTAATCAAACTGCATTTTTAGTTAATATAAAATAATACCAGTAGCTCGGTATATTTCAATACAGTATTTTAAGCCCACTGTTTACTATTGTCTAGTGTTGTAGAGATAAAATCCAGTGCTAATCAAGCGCTTGTTTCTCAAAGGCCCGGCCGGAGAGTCCTATCCCCCACTAGCCTTTCAGTTTTACGCCGAACGGCAGGGATCAAACCTACCGATTGTGAATTTCCTTCTTCTGCCTTACTGCAAATTTCGACCCAAACTGCCACTCTATTTTAGCTGTTCAACCGCTCGCGGCTGGCCGATGTTATGAACTATTCAATTATACACCACAAGCGCACTGTAACAAGCATAAAACCATAGTAATACTTATTCCAAACCCTGAAAATTAAAAAAAAATGTACCCTGGGAAATTCTACAAAATGCATGCGGCCTTTCACGTTGTTTTATTTTAACCTGGATCTGTACACAATTTCTTCTCCCGGTGCTATTTCCCAGTTTTTGACGGTTAGGATGCTTGTAATTTGCAATAGAAAAATGTGTTCCCATTCTCCAGAGAACGCTGTACGGATAATTTTTCAACACATTTATTGGATTGCACGGTGCTGCAAAGTCTATATTAATGCATTTGGATACTTAGTAGTCAGTTTAGAGAGATCGTTGCAAACTTTTTGCCCTTTAAGTGCTAAACCTCGTACTGGCGTTTCTCACTACAGCTAAATTTGAAAAGATATTTTAGACCCTAATTTACAAGCTCGGATTAATGACATCCCGAAAAATATATAACGCACTGAGATTTTTTCTTTCGCCGTCCATTGCTTTATTTTAATGTCAGTAAATCACTTTCTCTAAATTAAACAGAGTTTATATTAAACAAGCAGTGATGGGGTAATATTTATGTAATAATTTCATGGAACTGCGGTGGGAAAAAAATGAAGCATTTCCTTCAATTAATTTGTATTTGGTGCTAGCTCGCTGAACAGCAATT